>NC_081421.1:13588221-13660721 GCF_949786415.1 Peromyscus eremicus | reverse complement strand
TGTTTTTTTCAGCTATCCACAAAATCTATTTGGTGCAAGGCTGTGTCAGTGATACTATAGTTAAGTAAATTATTTTATGAATTAATTGAATCATCCTGAATCTCATTTATTGTTTAAATTATCTTGCAAAGCCACTTTGCCTTTATAGTCTTGAGATCTAACAATAAGATTATCTTAAAAATCACAGTTCTAAAAATAAAAAAGATAGCTCTTTACAAAGATCATTACATCAATGAGCTCATTTGGAAAAGGTTAGATTGAATTGTAGAAAATGGCTTCCAAATGTGGTAAGGCACACACTTATTAGAATACCAGGAAATTGACAAAATGTTAATGAAAATAACCAGACAAGAAAAAGGTTTATTTCATAAGACAGTTGAAATTCTGTGTGACCCATTCCACTCTTTATGGTGGTAAATCTTTAAATCAACAATTTATAAGCAATGGGTTCAGATGCCCTTTTTTGTGGTTAACTATTAGCCTGATGAGAAATAATTCACCTACAAAAAGGATTCCATGAAATTCTCTTTCTTTAAAGGACCATGTGGTCAGCTATTATTTCTTACATTTTCTAAACTTTGGTCGCATTAACCTTCTTTTGTAACTTCCTTTTTGCTTCCAAAATTTCTTTCTGGCTCTTTTTCTGTATGGAATGTTTTCTGTACTTTGGTTGGGCCTAACCCTGACCCGTTACCTTTTATGACTTTCCATGTTCCTTAGTGTTCCATGGTTCCAAAGCTTCTGATAATCCAACACAGAAGGTAACCTCGCTCTGGTTTTGTGTACCCTTGACATTTATTTTTCTTTTTCTTTGAACAATTGAAATTGAATTCTTTCACAGAAGAATAGAGGGATGGAAAGATACATAGATAAGATGACAGGGAATAGATAGTTGATATGCTGGTAGAAACATAGATGATAGTAGATAGATAGATAGATAGATAGATAGATAGATAGATAGATAGATAGATAGATAGATAGATAGATAAAGATAACTGATAGATACTCTGTAAAGTCCAAGAATGTCTCTATTATTATACATAGTTAGAATATCTCATGTACAGTAGCTACTCAATAATCATTTTGACTAAAAAAAAGTACTTTCTAGTAATGCTGAAGCATCTTATATCAGACCAAAATTCCTACAGAAAACAATTGCAAGTACTAGACAGAACATATTTACACACACACTCATACACACACACACACACACACACACACACACACACATTCACACTCCTACATACCTTCAAGCAAATGAGAAGGTGGAGGTGGGTCATGGTGAGCTTGCTGGCACCAATGCCTACAGTTTCCCTCCTGTGGGAAAAGGAAATCTCTACAGTGAAGGCCACGTCCTTGAGAGAAGCCCCAACTCATCCTGACTTAAGGTATCACAGGAAATGTTTCTGGGCTCTCGCAGCAGCTGGAAAGTCAAGAGGAAAATCCCAGGAGGGAGCAACAGAAGCTGAGCCCACATTCCTGGCTTGCCATGACCCCCCACACAGGGCAGGCTGGAAGCAGGACCAGCTGGAGCTGGAGATAGGGACATGGTTTCATTTTTACCATTGCAAAGGATTGCAATTTGGAGTTCAAAATCACTCAAATTAACTGCCTGCTAAAACAGAACTCAGCACGGTTTTGCCTTGGGATTTATATTCTCCAAATAAAGAAATCTGCAAAGAAGCAGAAACTGTGCTGGTGCATGAGACTGTGGGCATTGTGTGCAAAGAGGAGGAAATCACATGTGACTATCCAGTCCTTGGACAACATGGCACATTCTAAGAACCAAATGAGGCCCGTGATGACTGCTATAAGAAAGGGAGTGGGGGGAGGGTCGGAAAGTGGTGTGCCAAGGTCCTGGTGGTGAACTGGGGACAAAGCATGTGTGGCCATCTGTCATGTTTCCCCTGAAACTGTGTTCTAAGCTCATCTCAGAGGCATTCCCAAACACTGAAGCCGTTAAAGGCATGATTCAGTTTTTATAAAGGCCATTTTGACTATTTGCTATGGGGAACACATTTCTAGAGGGCAAAGGTGGGTAATGAAAGGTATTTCTTAGTATTTTCCCACTCTACTCAGTTGTGACGTGTCTGTCATCAAACCTCTAAATGCTAATTACCAAGAGTTATTAAACTAGAGGTGGATTAAATGAGGAAAAAGTAAGATTTAAATACGTAACATGTTGGTAATGTCACTTTAGTATACTGGTCTGGAGGTCAGAAAGGAACGGGAGCTTTATAACATGAATTTGGAAGTCAGCCACTTACAAACAGTATTTGTAGTGCTGAAAATGGAAGAAATGGAAGAGAGGGAGATGAGAAGGGGAAATTGAGAGATGAAGTGGACCAGCAACACTGCCCTGGAAGCATCAGCATTTAAACAAGAAGAAGGGATAACTCACAATGGAAACTACAAACCGCCTTTGAAGAGATCAAGGAAAAAAGCTGACAGAGAATGGTTTTACAAAAGCAATGGGGACAACCAACTTCATGAAGAAATAAGGACTGGTGGTTAAGTAGACTATTGAACTGACCCACCCGTGAGCTACGTTCTTTTATCAAACATACGTATCACTGGTGTGTACAAACAGGCCCTGTGCATGTCCTTGGAGCATGGAGTGATGTTTTTTGGTGCACATGTAGATTGTGTAGCCTTCACATCAGACTAAGAATATCTTTCTCCTCGAGCCATATCATTTCTTTATGGTGGAAGCATTCAGAATTCTACCTCTCAGCTTTGTAGAGTATACAGTCTATTACCGTCATCTGTAGTCACTTTTGTGTGCACCATGGCTTCTTGTTCCCTAGTCAGTCAGAATTCCAGTCTTATAGTGGAATACAATAATGGACTGGAATGCCATTCACAGGCAGAGATGGGAGGAATCTAAGTATAAAACTCTCTCTGTCTCTGTCTGTCTGTCCATCCATCCATCCATTCCTCTCTCTCTCTCTCTTTCTCTCTCTCTCTCTCTCTCTCTCTCTCCCTCTCCCTCTCCCTCTCCCTCTCCCTCTCCCTCTCCCTCTCCCTCTCCCTCTCCCTCTCCTTCTCCCCCTCTCTCAAGGGCATGTATGGGGGCGTGGGTCAAAGCACAGCTGGCCAGAGTCTGTCTCCTTCTATCATATAGGCTCCAGGTATGGAACTTGGGTCATCAGGGATATCAAGCTTGATGCTGCCTACTCTTGCCTCTCCAGTCATTTCTGTAGCCTCTCCTGAGCATATTAGAAGCTGGTTGACATTGCAGAAAAAAAGAATGGCAAGATTGTAAGAGACTGAGGACCAGGACATCTGCTGCAAAATTGTGTCTTCTATGTATATGATAGGGGAGCTGTACCCATGGAATCACAACAATATGGTCATCAAAACAAGACCTGCACAATGGCAACACCAGTTAACATGCCAATGTATATGGGGAAAGCTCACAAGGCCCCACCCATAGATGAAGAGCTACTGGCAATTCCTGATTACAAAGGGCCAGTCTTCCCCAGAGATGAGTTCCCTCATTGGTTGTCCAATATAATATAAAATGTAAAAGCTTTTACATATTAGCAACACTAAACAGACTCAGCAGGTTGTAATTACTCATTTATGTGTATGTATACTAAGTCGGATCTAAAGGAAAATAACAAGCAGTGGATGCTCCTTGGATGGTGGGTGCCACCCAGTTGGATTTTCTCATGTTGTGACTGTGTGCTGCTCCCCACCACACTTACATACTTCTATTTACATAAAACATTTTAAATTGCAGATGTGGTGTGTCAGCCTGGAATACTGAAGAAGCTCCCAGAAGATAGCTAAGACAACAGGCACCAATGAACCTCATCTGGCTTGCCATGATGAGCAATGCAGATGATGATGATGGAGATTTCAGAGCTCTTTAGCAATTCCGTCAAGATAAATATTTGTGGAACATAATCATAGTGCTTAGCACAGACTGCAGATTGGGTGCTGGTAGCCAGCGCCCTCAGCAGTGCTGCTCAGGCAAATTAAGATGAACACATGGTTCAGTGATGATTGATAATGATAGCTCTGAAACCAGGCTGAAGAGCTTGGAAGACTACATTTCAAAATGTAAATACACAAATGCACTCAGACACTCAGAGAGGGAAGTTTGAAGCAGTACGTAGACACAGATAGCCCTGAAATAAAGAGTCGGCTGTGAAAGCTGTCTCTCCCAGCTTTCAAACATCATAATGTTTAGTAAATTGTAATTCATAAATCAAATAATGTTTCATTTGAGTGACAGTTCATAATAATTTGGAGTTTGAGCTTTGGGGTGATTACCAAGCTTTAACACTCAGAACAGCCATGTAGGCTATAAAGCCTTGAGATATTTCATGTCTCGGCTTGCTGGTCTTGAAATGGATGTAAGAATAACACCAGATTCCTCAAAATTAAAAAAAAAAAAAAAAAAAAACAGTAACACCAGTCAGACTAGCAACATGCTCTCCAAGCCCGTTCATCCCACCTAGGTTCTAGATCTTTCTTCCTGAACATTTTCTCCCAGGCAAACCTTGTGTGTTCCTGCCAGTGGGATATGTTTGAATGGACCGTTGTGTTTCTACCAGTGGGGTATGTTTGAAGTGGCCAGTGGGCCCTGCCAGTCAACGTGTGGCTGAAGTTATGTGTTTCTTTTCCAGGCTTGCCCCCAGGTTTGTCAGAATCCTTTTCACCGTTTGAGATGAACTAGGAAAGAGCTGAAGTTCCTGAGAATCAGAAGGAAGATGGTGGCATTTGAAGACACAGTTGTCGGAATTAGACAGTTGCTGTAGTGAAGCACTGCGAATCAGTGTATGCTCTAACTGCATCACATCTGACCTCGCAGGGTAATAGCGCAACACTCAGGGCAGTGGTACTCAGCACACAGCATCCTATGATTGCTAGTGCTTAATGCCAAAGGCCAGATAATCTGAGTCTAGAAATGATGCTCCAAGACAACCAAAATATTTTAATTTTTCCAAGTATAAATTGATATTAAAGTAATCCTGGAAAAAAGTATATCCTAGGCTAATATTCAAAATCAGTAGAAATTATACTTTTAGAAGATGGCTCATTAGGTAAAGCACCACAAACCAGGTCACCTGAGTTTGGATGCCCAAACCACAGATGAAGCCACAACTGGCAGAAATCCTGTTATCACAGTGAGATGGGAGGCAGAGCATGAGACTCCCTGGCACACGCAGTGCTCAGCAACAAAGCACCTGTCTCCAACCAAGTAGAGGTGAGGGTGACACCCACAGTCATCCTCTGACTTCCACACATGTGCCACACACGTGAGCATGTGCACACAGTCACATACACAGGTACACATCACATACACATGGGGTTGTTTTTAAAGAGGAGAGTGTCTCATCTTCAAAGAGGAATGTAAACAGGCTGAATTCTTAGACAAATGAGTTTTTTGACTTGGGTCATCAGAGTCCACACTTGTGTCCTATTACTAGTACAAGATGGTCATCAATCCAGAGGCACTTTGAATGTTCCTAAGAATCACTGCCAGTGGTGCTTGATCCAGATTGAAGCAATGTGGTTCCCCATATCTTGCTAAGTTTGTGCATTTAGGAGTAAAGTATATATGAATTATATTAAATATCGAAGTGTGGGTTTGTGCAACGTTTGAAGAATGCATGGGTGGTAGTTATTTAAAAAATAGAAATCTTTGCTCAGCTTGGAGCATCTTGAAAAGTATCACATAAGCTTTAAATAAACATCTTGGTCAAGAGCATCCAACCAGCTGCTTGAATAGCTGTATTCTTTCCATACAGAAGGAGCCATCCACTTTACAATGCTTTCATTGTCGGGGCAGAGGATTGTACAAAGTGGATTGCCTCAAAATATTTGATTTCCTTTAGAAACCCAAACTGGAGTTTTTCTGCAGAAATTGCATGTGGATTTAGCACATTCACTGAACATAGACAAAAACAGAGCTAACAACTGTGGCTTTCTCTTAATCAGAGTGACTACAGTGTTTGCTAATAAGGAGCATACAGAAGCTGTGAGGAAAGCACCCAGAGCTGTCCCTGACCTTGATATTCAGATACCCATGTCCCTGTGTCATTTCCCAAATGGAGTCCAGGAAAGTCATCCAGTGCTCACGGGTTTTCATTCTTGCTCATGAGCACATACATCGGCTGATGTCAGTTGGAGTCTTCTGTACTTTCCTCATTACAGGGAGCATGCCTGGTGTCACAGGCACAGCCATTCCTTTCTAGGTCTTTCTCTCCCGGCTGAACATGTAGAAAGTATTCTAAGCACACACGGAACTCCACCATGGAGGATCTTACTTCAGTCTGTCTGCATGAAATAGTTCTTTACCGGATAGTTTTCCTCACTATTGGGGGGTGGGCAATTACAAAGCAAATGAGAAACATAAAACACTGTTATTTCATTAAGTGATTCTAAAAGAGTTTAGCAAAGATGTCATATGATATCCATCTTATTGTAACAGCTCAGGGAGGGAGACAAAGCACACACCCCAAATACACACAAAAGCCTCATGTGGAATGTCGAATGCATTAAGTTCAGCTCTACCAAGCTGTACTAGCTGAAGTCCAGTGCGGTAAACAAAGTGGAGAGGGATCAAGTGTAAAATCCAACATCACTTGTGCAAGGACACACACATGCATGCATACCTGCAAATGCACACAAACACACCACCACATACATATGCAATGAAAAAAATTTCATCTGCAACTTGACAGCTTCAACTAACTTAAGGAAACCTATAAACATCTTGGTCAGATGCAACATCCTGTTGGGCACAGACTTGCCCCTTACAGCAGCCCTGGAGGAGATACTGTCAATGAAGCAATTATGGCTTCAGATGGAATCAGCTTTGTAGAGAAAACACTAGTCTCTAAGAGTTTTGAAAAAAAAATTCTTTTGTGAGGGAAAGTCAGAACGTTGGCAGAGAACATGGAGGTAGACTTTCTTAGATGGAGGCTTCTTGGTCTCAGAGCACACTGTGAGAAGAAATAGCAGGAAGAGATGAGGATGTGTTTCTAAACAGAACCAACATGGGAAGGAAGGGACCCAGATGCCCTACAAAACACCCAAGTCCATGACTGTTTACAGTCCTTCCAGCCTTAGGCATATTGCATTCCCCTCTCTCCACTGCCTGATCATCTGTCTTTCCATGGCGTTCAACTCTTTGTTCCTGCCAAGGGATGAGTTGGGCAGTCCCCTAGACAACTACCAGTACCCTGTTACATACACACACACACACACACACACACACACACACACACACACACACACACACAAAATTCCAAAATCAAGATTCTAGTGTTAATGGTCAACATTGGAACACATGTTAAATTCATTAGAAAACATGTTAAGTTCTATGTAGCCAGGTGTGTCACATCATGTCACTGTCCTGAAAGTATACATGACTTGTGCATGATCACAGCTAACTTGTAGCTGATAAACATTCCTTATGAAGTTTGTATGTCTCCTGGGTACTAATCCAAAGGGAGGTATTCTGTGATTTTGTATCAGAGAGAAAACTTGAGAATAAGAGTGAATGAAATTCTTCAAGTGGAATTTTGTTGAATAGAAACCAGGTTTGTTTTGTTTTGTTATGTTTTGTTTTTACAAATTAAAGAAAATTAAATAGTTTAAAACATTTGACCCTTGACACTGATCATCTATGACTTGTCTGCATGGGTTTACATTTCATTGATTTTGAATTTTCATGGAGCTTTAAGATGCTTCTAGGCATCCTATGATGCACTCTATCTTCAGAATTGAAAGAACATACAATCACACACATATGCACAACCTTACATGAATGAAGTCAAACATGCACACATGCATAAGCAAATAATTCAGTTTGGGCAATGGAATTGGCATTCCTTCTAATTTTATCAGTAAATAATTCTTCTGAACTGAACTTTTTTTCTGCTGATGACACACTATATGAAACAGTGTTTGAGCTATGCAGGATCTCATGTCAGGAATCTTAACACTTTGAAGACAGAGGTAGGATGGTTGTGAGTTCAAGGCTTGCCTGGGCTACACAATGCGACTCTAACTCAAAACAAACTGTACAAAAATCTACATTTGGCATGTAATAAGAGTTTTCTTAAAATAATTATTCGTGCACTGAGGAGACCTCTCTTTTTAAAGTACTTTATTGGCATATATTATCAATATATACTCATGGTTTTCAGTCTGGTATTTTCACGTGTGTAATGTATTTTTATCACTTTCCCCATCAATGTGTCCCCTTCCACTCTCCTTGATCACCCTCATCTTCCAGAACTATCTCCCTCTAATTTTGTGTCTGTGTGGGTAAGACCTAACGATTTTGACTGGGGATGCTTACAATTCTCCTTGTTTTGCCGTACAATGCATATTCTTTTCTTCTTCCCCAAGTGGCACCATGTACTGTAGACACCCTGACTGAGCAGCGTTCACAGCGAGCACCTCTGATGCAACACATCTACACTGAACTATTCTCCTTTCAAGAGTTCCAGGTAGCTGTTTCCAGTTGGATGTTTCTTACACCATGCAAGCTTTTCTCAGGTTTCTATAAGAAAAATGGAAAATCAATGACCATAGCCACCAAATGTCACAGACTGAGTTGCAAACACATGGGAAATGTAAATCAAACTGCTTCATCTTAGAGCTGAGGTATGCATTTGTTGATATTGAATTTGATTTGTTATTTGGCTAATGGCAGAGCCCTCTTTAACAGAAGTCCCTAAATAAAATTTGAAATGTCACATGGCAAAAATTACAGGGATAACTGCCGGCACACATGGTAATAATTCAAATACCAGCTCCTGACTCAGATTCTGCTCCAAGACTGAGCCTCATAATGAGGTCTGCTCTCCTTTTAAATACCTACCTAAAATTCTACCACAGCTATAAAGATACAATTATGTATAGTTAAGTTTTCAAAGAACCCAGATGCATATCTATATTATTAAAAATCTATAAAAGAAAAACTTACATTATACAGTTAGACTTAAAATGTATGAACCCAATAAATTGTGGGTTTTCCTCTCTTCCATGCTAAAATAAGCAGGAAGATTTAAGAGCAAATATCAAATAAGGTGATGATCACATGATTTCTTCTTAAGTAGCAATGCTTTTGTGATTCAAAATATCAAATAAGGTGTGATCACATGATTTCTTCTTAAGTAGCAATGCTTTTGTGATTCAACATTTGCCTGATTCATTGCTAAGATTCTCCTTAGCTCTGAAATGACAGGAGTCATTAACTGTCATGCCCTTGGCATTGGTGAAGGAAATACCTGAGATAAAAGGCAGATTTTGACATATTAGTCAAAACTAAGTATTAATTTAAATATTAAGTAAAAACTAAATAATAAATGTCCTGTAAAGGACAGTGCAATGGAATCATTTTTTTTTTTTTAATGACATATGCACTCCGAAGGGAGCCCCCAACCCGGGCTTTCCCTGAGAGGCACGGGAGCTCCACTGAGTCTGACACCTGAAAGGTGTGGAAGGGTAAGATGCTGAGTGAGGAGGAAGTTACAGCCAGAGAAATGACAGAGAGAAGTGGAAATGGAAGGACTGTCACTCCACCTGAGGTGTAGATATAAACACACTCATGCTGCTGGAGTCAGGGTCCTAGACGGGCTGTACCAGCAGACAGGGGCATGAAGGAAGGTCTCATGGAAGTAAGAGAGCCATGCATCACACCAAGGTGCCTGTGCTGAGAAGCTGATGCAAGTTAATTGTCCTTGTTAAGTTAAAAGATTGTGATGATCCAAGCCGGGCGGTGGTGGCGCACGCCTTTAATCCCAGCACTCGGGAGGCAGAGCCAGGCAGATGAGTTCGAGGCCAGCCTGGTCTACAGAGCGAGATCCAGGAAAGGTGCAAAGCTACACAGAGAAACCCTGTCTGGAAAAAAGAAAAAAAAAAAAAAAAGATTGTGATGATCCAGAGCTGTCAGAGTTTCAGAGTTAAGCCAATGTCACTTTTTCACTATTTTAACTGCTGCTTAACTCTTCTTCCCTTCCCAGCTCACCCTGAATCTCAGGACAAGGTAGGGCACCTGGGTCCATGCAGGGATGTACAGGCATCACCCTGTATGTTAAGATAGGGTGGGGAGAGCTGTAGCCCCTCTGCTCATTTCAAGCATCAGCAATGTCTTCTCACCCCCTGAAACTCAACTTGCATAAAAATTAATTTAACTTTTCTTAAAGAACCATGCAAATTATGTCATTGTGGTTTAATACTTTGATGGTAGTGGATAGAAGTTTGAAAAAAAAAAAAGCACAAGTGTGTCTTTCTAGAGAAACAAAATGTTGGAGCTTTTGAAGTCACTCAGGGACCTATGTCCAAATACACAGAGCTCAAGTGGAATAACTTCTTTTCCACTTTGAATTCCCTTCTGTCATTTCTCTGGCTGAATGTCCTGCTCTCCATTTCACATGACTGGAACGTCCTACTCTCCTTTCAAATATCAGAATCCATGGAGGTTCTCTCCCTCCTAGAGAAAGTGCAGGTTGGAGACCTTACCTTGCTGCTCAAGCATGAGGAGCTGTGTTCAAATCCCAAGAAACCATGTAGCTAGGGTAATGATAAAAGCTCACAATGTCCAGAGAGTTTCCTTATGCCCACAGAGAGGAGCTTGAAGCTTGAAGGACCAAATATTTGATTCCTGTCAACCCCAAAATAATGAGTGCCAAAATTTTTAGAGTGAAACACATATTGTGCCTAAAAGGTGTTTGTTTGTTTGTTTATTTGTTTGTTTGGAACTATTAATGAAATATGTCATTAATGAAAAACAGCAGCATGCATACAAAAGAAATTACAATGTTTTCCACATGCTTTGGAATAAACTATAAAAACCAAGCAAACACTGCCCATACAAATAAGCACAAATATAATTGTCACAATAACCAAGCTTGTACCAGCGGGAACCATCATGCATCTAGCGGTGCCACTGGGAAGACCGGGTTTCCTGTGGTGACCACCTATCTGCAGGCTGCACCAGCTCTCCTCAAGGGAACGTTTTCAAAGGGAAGGGCCGCAGTGAGGATGCTTGCAAAGCAAGCGTGGGTAGATGCCTGTCCTCTGAACATGTTACCCCATTCATGCCTGCCTCCTAACTGCTGAGGTGGGTACACCATAAAGACGTGAGCCTGGGGCTGGGGAGGCAGGTGGCTCGGCAAGAAAACTGCTGACTGGGACCTAAGCACAATCGCTAGGACACATCGAGAACTAAAGCCTCATCACCCAGCCTGGATGCACATGGCTGTGCTCCCAGCACTGCAGAAGTCTCAAAACCCACCTTGGTGGCAAACGGTTGTGCTCCCAGCACTGCAGAAGCAGAGACAGGAGGCTCCCTGGTGCTCTCTGAGTTGGTAAGCTCCTGGCCCCTGAAAGACCCTGTCAAAATATCAAGGTGGGTAGCAACTGAGGAGACACCTGAGGTTGACCTCTGGCCTTTAGTGCATACACACACACACACACACACACACACACACACACACACACACACACACACATATGCATGCACTCCTACAATCACGAACATCATATACGTTGTTGCATTTTTCATTTTTTCCCTCAATATTGATTTGAAGAATCAATTGCTATTGCTAATTATACACATACAAATTAAACTTACAAATAATTAAATGATCTACTATTTTGTTTTCCCCAAAGTAAAACTAAATCAATTGATATAGAGTTCACATATTTCCATGTATGTGGTGCTTCATGTTTTCCCACATCCCTTCTTCTAAACACATCTAGACAATCCCTTGATGAGCATTCATGACATGAGCATTTAGTTATTGCCTTCAATTTTCCAACTCTTACCATATCCTCCCCCTGCGATCCCCAGCCGCCACCAGGCATCCAGGAGCAGCAACAGAATAGTGAAATCTCCTCACCAACGTTCCTTGATACAGTTCTGATATATCATCAGACGATTCTTTGTTTGGGAAGTGGGAGCTGGAAAAACCTCAGAAGCTCTCAATTCCTGTGCCATTAGCTTGCGCTTTAGTTTTTTCAAGAATGTTTGTTTCTAACTCCACACTTGGGATTCTTTCTCTATATTATTCATCCTAACTATGGATTTATAATCGTCAAATTATTTTATGAAATTAAATAGTGGGAAATGAGCAAAAGGGACTCAGCATAGTGCTATGCTGGTGCGCGATGCTTCTTATCTCTGACTGTGACATTATCCAGAAATAGGAAGGACCATGTATGCTGCCAACTCATTAGATATCATGCCCTGGTACAGAGGAAATGTGTTTTCCATACAAAGCTACTACAGTCAGATAAGTCCAGCCATGTTCCCAGATATCCTTCTCCAGCTCTCTAATTTGGCTTTATGTTTAAACAGAATTGACTTAAAGACCCACAAATAATAGTTCTCCAGTGTCCAGTTACTGCTTATGATTCCAGGAAATGTCTACAATGAGAGGCATGGGGCCAACCACAAGTTTAAGCAGTAACCTTTGAAAGCTCAGTCCTAAGTCCTGATGGTTTTTCTATCAAATCATTCAATAGGTCACCATACAAAGATTAGTTAAAATGTCACCCCATTGTGTGCAAAGAAAGTGAGCAGGATGTAAACCACACATATGAAAAAATCAATGCCAGAGAGCAATGCTTTCATGCACATGTATGTGTACACTGCTATGGCTTGAATGAGAAAAACCCCATTAGCTCATTTGCTTGAACACTGGGCCCCAATTGGTGGTCCTGTTTCAGAACTTTGTGGAACGTTCAAGAGAAGTCACCTGGGTGGAAGAATTAGGTCACAGGGGTGAGGATGCTTTACAGTCTGGCCAGTTTCTTCTCTGTTCTCTGCTTCCTGACTGATGATGCCAGGTGACTATTCCCACTGCCATAACAGACTATATCTACACCCTTGAACTGTACACCCAAATAAACTTTGTGTCTTAAGTTTTTTTCTTGTCAAGTGTTTGATCACAGCAATGAGAAACATAAATAATATATGAACATATATACAAATGTGTGTATAAACAAAAATATCATGAATAAATAGGAGATGTGTAAATATAATCTGTGAACCTGGAATTGGGTCAGCAACAAATGGAAAACAAATTTGAGATAAATCTGTCTTCCTGAAAGCCAATCAGAGAGAGATGTCAAGAACTCAAAGCTGAGGAGAGGCATGGACTTGAGGAGATAAAGGAAACTGTGCTAGCCACTTGAAGACAGAAGTTTCCTTCAGAGCCTGGGATGCCTCGATGTGCATTGCATATTGCTAACACCCCCAAAAACAACCAAGTTAGAATAAACAAATATATAATGATAAAAACACAAAATCAGACATTTAGTAAGTCGCCCTTATTAAAAAGTAGATCAAGCCGATAACAAACTGCTAGGTACACTGTATATCTAAAAAACACAAACCTGCACCAGCCCTAGATGACAGCATAACACTGAAATTAATGTGTTCCTTTCAAACACACGTAGAATATACCACAGAAGAATGTATGCTGTCATATTTCAAAGCTCATAAAAGTCACATTGAAGTCACATAGGAGATGTTACTTAACCACTAAGGAATTCATTCAGAAAACAAAATAAAAAGATAATCATAAAGTCTCACATACTCAAAACATAATCATGGCAGCATTTCTAATGCAGGGTTGTTAATCTCATCCCTGTTTTTAACAGTGTCCCCCAGATTTCACACAGTGTGTTTTCATATCACATTATATGTGTACATGTGTGTGCACACACATGTGGATACCAGAGGTTGATATAAGTGTTTCCCTCAATTGCCCTCACCTTATTTTTAGAGACAGAGTTTCTCATTAAGCCTGAATTGCACTGAGTGGGCCACATTGGCTGGGCAGAGAGACCTAGTGATTCTACTGTCTCCCCAACCCCAGGCTGGAGCTGCAGGGGTGAAGAGCCCAAACCGCCCAAACCAGCTTTCAGGTAACTGCTGGGGACTGAAGAGCGGACCAAGGCCGACTGAGGATATGCCCTCCCATGCTCGTATAGCAAGCAACTCCTGACTGGCCTGCTTCCCGGATCCTCCTGCATCAGCTTTATGAAAGTCATTTCATCTTTGAGTATTTGTGTTTTTTCATCTATTGGTCCTTTATTTCAAATTAATTCAGCTATTATTTGGGAAGATGCTTTCTAAGTTTTACATTCTTTGTTGCATGACCTATGACAAGGACACACTCCATGTTGGTGAAAGTTACATGCATATTTAATAATCACAATGGCTTTTTGTTTCTGTCAGGTACAGTATTCTATTGTAATTGATCAGCTCGTTGATTGTATTATTCAAGCCTGGTGTGGCTACTGTTTTCCACACCCTTGTTCTATCAATCACTGAGGATAAAATAAGGATTCTCCACCTGTAACTGCAAGTTTGTCCCATGTTTTTTTTTTTTCAGTTCTATCCTTTCCTTTTAAAGTATTTCGGGTCTTCGTTGCTAGGTGTTGTCCATCTTGGAGTGTTGACCCCTTTTCCTTATATAATGACTGTTTTTAATTCTGACAATAGACTGTTTCCATCCCTTTTAGTTATTTTTGACATGGTATCTTAGTCTGTGAGGGTATGATAACAAAATAACACACAGTAGGCATCTTAAACACAAAAATTCATTTGCAAAGACATGAAAGTGTTGGTATGATTGGGCTCTGAGTGTTGGTACCATTGGGCTCTGGTGAGGCTCTGAGTGTTGGCATGACTGCTCTTTGGGGAGGCTCTGAGTGTTGGTATGATTGGGCTCTGGGGAGGCTCTGAGTGTTGGTATGATTGGGCTCTGGGGAGGCTCTGAGTGTTGGTATGATTGGGCTCTGGGGAGGCTCTGAGTGTTGGTATGATTGGGCTCTGGGGAGGCTCTGAGTGTTGGCTTGGCTGCTCTCTGAGGAGGCTCTGGTCCTCTTGACTTTAAATGACCACTTCCTCCCTTTGTGCTCATGTGTCCCCTCTTTTCTCTTTTTCCTGTTTAAAGACCACCAATCCTATAGGACTGGAGCATCACCCCAGTGGGGCTTATCTCCTAAAAGCCCTGTCTCCTAACACAGTTACACTGGACACTCCGGCTTCAACATTTGCAATCTGAGGAGATACAGTTCCTTTTACAACATGCAGGTAGACCTTTTGCTGCTTTTAGTGGTTTTCCTTTCCTTTCTTCATATTAAAAAGAACTTCATGTAAATGACATAGACTTGTTTTTATTTTAATCCAATTTAACAATTCCTGTGCATTAATTGGTTATTTTAATATCATTCACTGTTACTACCACTTTATTATTCCCATTATATATCAAAATTTTATGATTGTTTTGAATATGCCCTGATAATTATTTTTAATTCTTATTTTCTTTCTTCATTTCTCTTTTACTTCTAGGTTAATTGAGCATTATTTATGAGTCTTTTGCCTCTGTGGACTGATTTTTTTGTTGTTTTGAAGAAAATGTAGCGGGTGACATAAGGTTGCAACACACACACACATACACACACACACATATGTAATCAAAGCTTATCTTTCGGTATTATGTATACTGTTTCACATGTAATAAATAATGAGACTTACACAAGGTTAAGAATATTTCATAAAGTGGTCACTAGTGACAATGACACATCATGAGGATCTTCCATCTGGAAATGTCATTTCCCACTTCTGAAAGATATTTCCCATTTATTAACATCTGGGTTGGTGTATAGGAAATTTCTTTTAAATTTTTAGTATATTATGCAAATCATTTTATTTTCTTCTGGCTTCTATTATTTAGGAGATGGAAGGTTAGGAAGTTTGATAGTGGTGGGATACTTGTGCTGACACATAAATGTTCAGTTTGTGATGTAAGAATCCTGGCTTATGAAATGGAAGAACATAAAAGAGATTTCTATCCCACCCTATATAAGATGTAACATTCCAAAGAAATCAAAGAGAGAATAATAAAATCTAAATATCTTAAAGTTAAACAAGATGACTGACTGACATATGCTATACATCTACTGAGGTCCCGTATCAAGAAAAGGATGTGGCAGACACGGTTAATAAACCAGTTTATTATTTTCAGAAAACGTTCACAGTAACTAACACCAACAAAGGGCTAGTACTTATAATACACAAAGAACCCCTGTAGTCCAGATAAAAGAAAGGAAAACGGACTAAAAGCATCAGTGAGCAAAGACAAGCCCTTTGACCATAGAAGACCCAGAGGATGGGCTGCATAACAGAGACATTTAGCTGCATTGATTAGAGTGGCATGTGTTAAAAGATCAGTTAATACGTTTCCTTGGAGATGTGAGAGGACTTACACAGTAGTGCTGGGAGTTTGAATTGGCCTGAAAGCATGAACTGTATTTATGCATACATGCAGCTAAAGCTCTTGCCTAAAGATTGCCAACAAAAGCCTCACCTGGGATTTATTGTTAGTACCAGTGTTATCCAAGAAAGCTCTGGATTTTGTAAACATATCAAGACAGTAAGTAAATCCAAAAATATGAACACATTATCTCCTACTTTCAATAGCTGTCATAAAGTCATTATAAATAAACTATTTATAATCAACTTATTATGAAAATGAAATAGATTGTGGTGATGTTCAGAGGAAATTACTTTGTTTTATAACATTCATCACTTGCCATGATATATATGTGTGTGTGTGTGTGTGTGTGTGTGTGTATGTGTGTGTGTATACATAAGAATAAGTATATATGTGTGTATGTATGTATATGCATATTATATGTGTGTGTGAATTTTATATTATATATATGGAAATTATGAAATATAAGCATAGGGAATACCTTACATATTTTCTCACTCCAAGTGGGTGAAATTCAGTCCACAAATAAAAACCCTTTGCTCCCTAATACTAAAACCTGAAATTGACCAAAGGATATTATAGCAGGGGATTATTTTAACAATGACAATTCTGAATAATGTAAATAACATAGCTTGTATTTCTTTTCAATGTGCTCTGTTCCTAGCCCTTCTGTACCAACAACGGAAAAAGAAATCCACAATGATCTAACTTGAGGTACATGTGTATTGCTAAATGAGATTATTCGGTGGTCTAGTTAATCTTGAGTCATCATGAGGCCTCAGAGAGAATGAGGTAATGTATTCTGCACTCACTAGCTCAGCTTCTTTTATTTTATTTTTTTCCAGAGAAAGAAGGTTTATGTTGTGGGAGAGGCGGAAGGTCTTAGCTCATAACCACAAAGCGCCAGGATAACACGGAGCCCAGCCTGTCCCTAACGGGAGTGAGAAATCCTGTCTGTGCAGGTCACTGCCAGCATTGAAGAAGACAGGGGCCCCAGAGCAGGGGCAGCCTTCAGTGGAGCCTGGGAGTCGCCATTCTGAGCCATTCTGACGAGGTGACACATGACATCCCCGGTATCTGAATAATCTTTCTACTGTGTAGAGGCATTCTCCAGGCCCCGATGACAGGCTGCAATAGTCATGTCGCCTCTCTTCAAGTCTTTTCAGACTGTAAAAGCTGCAGCCAGCAGCCTCCTGCCACCCTCCCACCCCTTCCCATACCTTTATTGCCAATGAAAGGGCTGGGAAGGCTTTTACACATCTGAGGACAGTGATTTCAGGGGGCACACTGGGTCGTACACATATTTGACCAAAAACATTTGAATGAGTACACAATAGTTAAGTGGGACTAAGGAAAGCTCAAGCGCACAGAGGCGTCAAAGCAGAGAAAGCTGCCTGTAAATGCTGTGGTGAAGGAAACCAAACTACCTGGAGCAGAGTCAGGGCTCCTGCCAGCCCTCCCTCTCTATGCACACTGAATGCACTAATTAGTGTGCCATCAGTTTTCTACATTCTGATTTCACTTCATTTTTTTGATAGCTCTCCTTTTTTATCTACAGCAAAAAGGGAAAATCATTTTTTAGTTATTTTACCATTCAAGTATTTTGCAACTCTTCTCCTGAAGGTGTACGCTTTTTCTAAAGTAAATATAGGAAAATACACATTGCAGATCATAATCTACTGTTCTCTGTCAAGGAATTCACTGAGTAGAAAGGGCGATTGCTTCAACATTGGAAACAGCAGAGACATTCATTGACTTCTTTGCCTGGGTGAACAGTAGACTGTGACAAATTGAAACCTGTATGCAAGCCCATACAAGTCCATCTGCCAACACTGTGTACGGAAGAAAGAAGCGAGAAAAACAAAAAAATATTGGTTTAGAGAATCTATCCATGAGCTAGCCTAACACTTTGTTAGTCTCTTACCTTCCATAGTCAAGACACAGCAGCATTGGACTGTGTGCTAAGACACAGATACAGGAACTCTGAAATAAAAGCCTGAGTGGAATGGCAGCTATACGATATCATTGTGCATGACAGGTAGACTATCATAACACTTTTCAACAGAGAAGTGATTCTGGACGCAGCAGCAGTTCACAGAGAAAATAATTTGTGTAATGTTCTGCTTCACCACACACGTGTACAGGCCACATTAACTACCAGAGAAAATGAGTGACTTACACAAGCGACCTGATGGGCAGAGACAGCATTTGTCTATGTGGTTGGTCAGTCACTTATCTTATGGCCATACAATGAGTACCGAAAGTACAGGTGATGTTGCATGCACCTTTCAGTCCCAAACAAAGGAACTCATAATGCAGCACACATTGAGAGAGCTATTCAGTTACTGAATAATGACAATGTAATAGTATCTGATTCTCTTATATCTAGACGGTAGCTCCAAACTTCTAATTGCTAATTAATAAAATTTAAATTGTATTTGACTAATTAATGCTACACTACACTATTATACAACCTATGGAAATGTTGCATTTGCAATATATTAATGAGATCTACTATGTGCCTTAATAATAAAAACTCTAGTTTTATTAGAAAATTAATAAATGATAATTGTGCCACTTCAAATAAGAAATAGACAAAAGAACAAGCCAGTGTTTTCTCCACTCTAGTGCTGGGGAAGGACCCAGAGACTGTATAGCATTTTGTTTATCAGATTAGGATGGAGATTTTTCATCAGATTTGAGTTTCACCTGAACTCAGCTCATTCCATTGCAGTTTAGAGAGGGTGGAATTACCTCTAACTGCAGAGCAGGCTCTATTCGTCTCAACAATCATGACTTGAGAGAACACCTCCATCTAGTCCTTTTACTGGCCGTCCAGTGAATAAGAGTAACCATCTGCCTCAAGCAACATTTATTTTAATTTTTGAGGATGAATGAGAGCTATAATGACATATATGTAGGGCAATGATACAAGGAAAACCATTGTTTTCTTTCTAACTTAAAAAAAACTAACAATCAATCCTTTCTGCCACATGCATTTCATTTCACTTTTGTTTCAACAAACAGAGTCCTATAAATGCGTTTGATCCACCAGAAGACACATACACTGGCATGTTAGCAATTACTCATGGGGTAGCGTGATTTACATTGCCGTGAAAGCTGCATGACTTTGGTTGCCAGACTCTGATAGTTCCTGAATGTGTCAGCATTTTCTGTGAGGGACTTGGTGGAGGTACTTTAAGCTAATATGGCTTTGATTACTTACTAGTTTTAGGGTTAACATTTCAACATGGACTGAAGACCAACAACTTTCCAGGAATCTTCCAGGCAGTCAGTGTCAGAATGGAATGACTGAGGCATCCTACTATGTCGACTGAACAGGGTTCTCAGTATCTACAGCATGCAGAAGTCATTGTTGAACTAACCATCTTGTAATGTGTAAGCCATTCTAGTGAATCCTCTATGATAATACAAAATATATATGGGTGTGTAGATGATGTGGAAATGGAATCTCTAACTCCCACAATCCCTTGTGCACCCCATAGATTCAGTGCATCTGTGAACATGCTATTGCCTAGTGCTTCTTAAAGGATTGTATTATGTATTGAGAATTTCCTTTCCTCCTTCGGATCACAACTGAGCATCTCCAAACCCACTAGGGAATAGCAATTGATGAGCTGAGATATGCTCTGTATTTTATATTTGTAAAGGAGTTTCTTTTAACAATGGTTGTGGTTTTCGAAATACTATTTAGCAAACTTTCAAACTTTCGTATGTATGTGGATATTTTCAGGCTATTCTAAGTACTGGAATTCCTAGTCCTCTGCTTCCAATCCATCTTGTGCTCTCTCTCTCTCTCTCTCTCTCTCTCTCTCTCTCTCTCTCTCTCTCTCTCTCTCTCTCACACACACACACACACACACACACACACACACACACACAGAGGATTAAATCTAATGGGTGATTTTTTTCCAGTTTTAACCACACTAAGTCACCGACACATCACATATGGGCAAACAAATGGAAAGAGAGCTTGCCAATGCCCGAGGTCTGTGTCAATACAAATGGTTGGCGTGATCATGTGAAGAACTCAAGTGTGTGGCAAACTGTCCCTATCCCCGATCCAATGAGGCTGCTGCTGTCCTAGAATAAAAAGCTCTATGGAATATCTGTTGCCAGAGGATCAATAAAGGCTTTTCTGCAAGGTATTTTCAGATCCCAAGCAAAGAGCTTTGGGTAAGTGGAGCTGGTCATAAGTTTCTTCTGTCTGAATCCATGTGCAGACATCATCATTCTTACTATCATCAACATTCATTTCCTGCTCTGTGTGTGCATGTATATCATGTATATGTGTGTGTTCTTGCATATGTGTGTGGGGTGTACACATATGTGTGTGCTTGTATGTGTGGAGGGCCTTCACCTTGTGGGATTTTGTTTTGTTTTTGAAGACAGAGTCTTTCCCTGGCTTGAGACATGCCATGTAGACTAGGTTGGCTATAGTGAGCCCAAAGGCTTCTCCTCTCTCTCTGGTGCTGGGATTATAAACGTACACCACCAGACACGGATATTTTATATGAGTTCTCATAGATCAAACTCAGGTAATCACTCTTGCAAAGCAAGTACTTTGCTTTTGGACTATTTCTCCATTACCCATTTCTGAAAAACACAGGTTCTACCGTTTGGACTTATCATTCAGTTTTTGTTAGTCTGTATTTGTGTGTGTGACTCTGTGTTCCTTGGATGCCTTTTGTCTTTAAAAACAAGAATGTAGTCTGGCTCAGGAGATGGCTCTGGTAAAGGTGCCCATTGCCAAGCCTGATCTTGATCTCTGGAACCCACTTTGTGAAAGGAGAGAACCAACTTCATCAAATTGTCCTCTGACCCCCATATGAGTACCATGATGTGAGTGCACATGTACGTATACACACACAAAAAAAAAAAATGTAAAACTTTCGAAAACAGCAATCTGTGGGAAATATGTGACAGGG
Source organism: Peromyscus eremicus (assembly GCF_949786415.1). NCBI lineage: Eukaryota > Metazoa > Chordata > Mammalia > Rodentia > Cricetidae > Peromyscus > Peromyscus eremicus. The sequence goes on along the minus strand of NC_081421.1, from coordinate 13,639,510 downwards.
AAATATAATGGATTTCCTAGGCCACCAAACACTGAAACATATGAGAATTTATAAAGACAAAATAATAATACTGAGACAAGGTCTCACTGATTAGCCGTGGCTGGCCTGGGACTCACTACATAGACTAGGCTGCCCTCAAACTCACAGAGATCTCCTGTCTCTGCCTCCCAGAGGCTCTGATTAAAGGCATGCGCCACCACACCCAATCTTAAAAGATAAAGACAGGAATGAAACACCCACCGTTTCTAAGATACCTTCCTCTTCAGAAATATTAAATGGGTTTTTACCAGGCATAAGATACCGCTGATATGAAACATCGACTTTAAATGGGAAATGCTGAGAATATGTGCCCACTACATATTACATAAGATCCATCTTAAAATATTAATGCATGAAAGAAAAGGTCAACTATTAAAAAGCATCTTACCATATCAGTAAGAATGGAAGAATTAGACTGGCAAGAAATGATGTAACACATTGTGTGGGGGCAGATTTGCAAGGCTGGCATGAGGGTGACAGTCACCATGTGCTGAGATGACATTTCATGAGTGCCTTACTCTTTACACACCAATGCTATCAGCTATCTCCAGTTTATAGGCTGATACAAGCAGATATGTTTATGCCATGCTCGCATCATATCACAAGTTACTACCCACCAGGTAGCATGATAATGAAAACACAATGTCACGGTCCATCCCCTCTGACAACTTACTGGTTCCTTGTGTAGTTAAAATGCGGCCCTACACAGAGAGTCCAAAAATATAACCAGCCAACACAGATAGCTGTGGACTTACAGGATGCCGAAAAATATTTTTCAATATTGTGAAGTCAAGCTTAAGCCTGGTGATAACAGTCATGTATTTGGGAGAGTGGTAACAGGCTTTTTCCTGAAATATGCCATCAGAACTCTTCCTGCTACTGTCACAGGTTCCAAGAGTTGCAGGTGGCTAAAATTCACTAGAAATTAATTGAAAGCCTATTAATTGGATATGCATTGTCTGAAGAAGGGGGGAAAAAGACAAATGAAAAATCCAAAATGTTGAAAATACTACAGAGCAGAACTGGAGCGGGGAAGCCGCTTTACAAATGCAAGAGTTAAGTTAGAAATCTGTCATTTAAAGTGATAGCAATGTTAACGGTTTTACAGCTTGGTACAAACGCCTCTTATAAACTTGTTTCTTCCTCTCTCATGCTCTTCAGAAAAGGCCAAAGAACACTTTGAAACAAAGAAATAAATATGCAAATCTATTTTTCACTGTCTTCAATTTGGGGAATAATTTAGTAAAGACATATCAGAACTGAAAGCTACGACTTATTAACAGAATTAAGTATGATCAGCAATTATCCTGACAGAATAGTGCAGGCAGTTTGGAGGAAGTGTAAAAGGTGTGGAACTCATTCAATCCTTGGAGTGAGTGAGAGTATAGAGATACTAAGAACGCACCATGAGACTCTAAAACAGTGGTTCTCGACCTTCCTAATGCTGCAAATCTTTAATACAGTTCTTCATGTTGTGGTGACCCTCAGCCATAAAATTACTTGTATTGCTTTTTTATAACTGTAATTTTTCTACTCTTATGAGTTGTAATGTAAATACCTGTGTTTTCTGATGGTCTTAGGTGACCCCTGTAAGGGTCATTAGACCCCGAAAGCAGCCACAGGTTGAGAACCTTTGCTCTAGAAGTTCCTGCATGCTGCCAGAGGGTTGAGTCTCCAGTCAGTCCGGAAATTTATAGAATTGTTTCTCTCATTTAAGCATCTAGAGCAGGTTCTAGACTAGATTCAAAGGAATGTTAAAGAACATTCTGCTGATATAAGTCTCTGCAACACTTTGTCCATAGTAACTTTCCACTGGGAACGACAAGGACACACTAAGCCTTTGAGAATTTGTGTCTCTGACTCCATGTCTCCAGACAAGCTGTAGAGAAGATTCGGGTGAGTCTTAACTTCTCCATGGCTTGGGCAACTAAAAGGGGTGAGGGCACATATTTTTATACAAACTGTAATAAGCTTTAGTTTTCAGATCAGCCAAAGTTTCAAAAGTAAATTGTACAATAAGCTGAGAGCTTCCATAGAATTTCCCATGTATACATATATGTGTGTGTGTGTGTGTGTGTGTGTGTGTGTGTGTGTGTGTGTGTGTGTGTGCATTCAACAATATGAGCATCTTACTTCCCTGTGGTGCATTTACAAATGAAAAGGCCATGTTCACACATTATTTTTAAGTCATGCCTATGGTTTTAGTTAGGGTTCACATTTCTTACTGTGCATTTCTAGGGGAGCAGATGAACACTCTCCATCTAGACATCCATTTTCCAATCCCTTCAGTCTTTAGCAGTCACACTTTCTCTCCCCACATTTTGTCTTACCCAGAATATCACACACTTGCCATCATGAGTATATAGAGCTTCCAGACTGGCTCCTTTCATTTGCAATCTGCATCTAAGGTCCATGTGTTGCTTGGTGCCTAATTTGATCATCACCCTCAACAGTATTTTACTGCAAAGATTTGTCAAAGTTTCTTTAATGACTTACTCATCAAAGTAACTTCGGTTACTTCCAAATTTGGGCAGCTAAAAATGAGCCAGCAGTTCATAGTTTGTGTGGTATGTTTTCAAACGCTAAGATTGTTTACTGTTTTAATTGGGTTTGTCATTTTCATATTGTTGAGATTTAAGAGATCTTTGTGTGTTTGAACTATAAATCCTTCATTGGATTTTCTAATATTGGAAAATATTTTCCTCTGTATTCTGCCTTTCTTTCTTCTGTTAATATATCTTTTTCTAAACAGACATTTTTAAGTTTAATGAAGTACAGTTTCTCATTTTGTCTTTGATGGAATGTGCTTTTGATAATATGTATAAAATTTGTTGTCAAACCCAAAGCCACAGAGATTTTCTTTTATTCTAGAAGTGGTGTATTTTACTAGAATACATTTAGATCTTTGATTTGTTATTGCCTTTGGCAAAATTTTCATGTTTAATTCAGTGATTTTCTCTCCCACAAAAGAGTGAGTCCTTGATGTCCTATCAACCAGCCCATACTTACATTGGTGCATTATACATTATATAGGTGAGTTTGCTCTCAAGGTCCTTCATCAGTGTTCAGTATATGCTGTATTGCACTGATATTTTTAATATTAGTGTAAGAACCCTTCAGTGTACAATTAAACTTTCTAGACATAATTTGTGATGATTCTATCATGAGTTAAATATTGTAAGTTAAAAACTAAAGCATAATCACAACTTTGCAAGTAAAACTGTATTTTGGTTCACTTGTGATCCCTTCCCCTGCTTTTCTTGAGGACTCTCGTGAGTTTAGGACATGCACATCTGAAAGGCTTTTCTCCCTTTGAGAGGTTAGTCCTAATGCTTTGCTTGCTTGATTTAGATTGACAATGCAGTGATGAGATATAGAGCCAGTAGCATGGCCGATTATTTAGAGAGTCAGAGGGCCACAACCATCATGAAAGAGAGCTAATGGACTAACCCACACAAAGGCTTGTCCCAAGGTCACAGTTAAGAGATAAGCAGAGCAAACCTGATATCTAGGTCTATGCTAGTGAGGATAGGGCTGTTGAGGCTCCTGGAAGAGGTGGGGGAACCAGTAGGAATCCGGTCACCACTTCCACTTGTTCCAGCTGCTTGTCATTTCATGGAAGCCACAGTATGTGAGATGTGGAAGGTTGCCTGGGAGTTGGGACTTCTTGGTAGGAGCTGCCTATTCAATGCTATTCAATTCGGAGGACTTTTCAGTGACGGTGTTGCTCTTGAGTCCTTCATGTCTGTAAGTAACTGAATATACTCACATCACCAATCTGGACTTGGATGGAATCTGATCTTAGTTTGCCATTGCAGACTGTCCTTATCCAGGGTGAGCAGACATTTCTCTGTCCACCCAGGAAATGTCATACAAGAGACAGTCAGCTGGTTGCTGCCGTGTTTGTTGATTTAAGCATGTCAAGCAGTTACACTCATGACAAATCTTGAAAGATATACCCTCCCAAAAGTGTCCTCTACTAGGCATCATGGGTTCTGGAAGGTTACACAGTATACTAATATCCTTCCAGGAAATAGCAACCTTATTGTGAGTGGATAATAAACACAGGCTGAGCAGAGGGAGAAGTCAAAATTTTCCATTCTCTGCAGAGTTGTCCTCCCCACATTCAAAAGCATCCCCATCTGTAGACTCCTTCCTTCTTGTGTAATAGACCAAGGCAACAAATGGTGAGACAAGCTCCCATCTTGGTCAGCAGTGATATGGTGATTATAGTCGGTAGGGATGTGACACGTACATCTTCAGAGGGGAAACCTAGCAGCACACACTTGCCAGGTTTGTGTTAGAAGTTGTTATTTATTTGTGCAGGAAAAGCAAAAATGATTAGGAGTAAGATGGCTAGTCCTGCCACAAAGTATTAACAACTGTGAGTGTTTTTAGCTATTGTCCTGGGGCAACATTTAAAGGCTTAAAATTTAGAATATGATGAAAACAACTAATCAAACAAATCAACTATCTATGCCTCAATTTTAATATCATGCTACATTTAATTTTTGAAGTTAAAGAAACTTAAATAAATGTGTCTTAGTTAGGATTTCTGTTGCTTTGAAGAAGACCCCATGGCCACAGCAACTTTTATAAAGGAAAACATTTAATTGGGTGACTTTCAGAGGTTCAATTCATTAGCATAATGGTGGGACACGGTGACATGTGTGCAGACATGGTGCTGGAGAAGGAGCTGAGAGTTCTTTAAATTGATCTGCAGGCAACAGGAAGTGAGCTGAAACACTGGGCGTGGCTTGAGCATATATGAGACCTCAAAGCCCACCCTAACAGTGGCACACTTCCTCCAACAAGCCACAGCTTCTCCAAAAAAGCCATGCCTCCTAATAGTGCCAGTCCCTATGAGCTTATGAGGGCCAATTACTTTCAAACTACCACAACATGCATGTATCTTTATCACATACGTAATTCCAAGAGAAGGAGTAAAGAATCAAGGAAAAATGGTAATATTTTGTTCTATAATTACCATTGCATGCTTACATTTTGACTTCCCACTAAAAGGACTTGGTATTCTTGGACCAACAGCTATTCTGGAAAAAAAAAACAAATTGAAACATTTATAGAGTGATTTAAACAGCATTAGGGATGCATCTGGGCAGACCATTTACAAGAACCTCTTGTGGAGAGAAGAAGCACAGAGAATGGAATCCTAAAATGTTTGCCACTTCATCTCTTTCCAAAAGAGAACCTAAGGGGGTACAAACAGCTTCCAGAAGATGTGCACAGCAGGCAAGATAAATACTGGGATGCTCCGAGAAGGAAAGTCCCTGGAAATCAATCTGGGCTTTCAGCTAAGGCAGGGCAGGGTGATATGCATCTCTGGTACCCAGCACTGTGGTCCCTCAGACTGCTGGCTTCCACTCCGGGCAGTGGTGTACATGTGAGGCAGCTCCCCATATGTAACTCTCCTTACTCATCATGAAGGTGTAACTTACACCCTGCTTGCACGCCAGCACCCTGTGGAGCACACTGAGGGCTCTAACACTTCCTAAAATGTACCCACCATCGGGTAAGTGCTCCTGTCTTCTTCCCCTTGAGTGAGCTTCAGGAACAGTCTGTGCGCCGCTCTGGTGGGTTTGAGGCCTCTTTCCTCACACAGAACAGCAGACTGAGTAATGAAAGCTCATGTTATCTTTACCCACTTCCTGCTCTTAATCTTACAGCTCTCTTGCCTCTTGCTGCTTAAGATAACATTCCAGATATCTATTGGCATCCAAGTTGTTCCTGTGTCTGTCTTTTGTAACCGAAATGAACATAGAAAGCAGTTGCTTGGGAAGAAATTCTAGAAATCAGTTACTCAATGCTGCGAAAATCATGAGACAGCTGTCAATCTGCAGGCAGGAGACTGACATTTCCCACCTTGCAACCATCACGTTAGAAATGGATCGAAGACATAAGTGTTCTGACCTCAAGCTCTGAAACTACTAGAAGACCTAAGAGAAACAGCTCATAGGTACAAGGAATGATTTTCCAGTTAGAACTCCACAAAAAGACAGAGAACAAGCACAAAGCCACCAATGGGATCACATCAAATTAAGAAGTTTCTGCACAGCAAACAAAACAGTAGCATGAACAGACTCAGAAAATATCCCCCAGCTACTCCTATTGCCGACACAGGGCTAATATCCGGAATAGATAAATAACTCTAAAAAATAACATACATGATACCAATTTTAAAAATGGTCAAAGTATCTAAAAAGGAAATACAAAACTTAATGAATAAATGAAAAAGATGTTCAAAGCCATTAGTCATCAGGGAGTATTAAGTCAAAAGTACAGTGAGAGGCCAGTCCATCCCTCTTAGATTGACTGCTCTAAAATAATAGTAAGCCATGATGGTGGCAGAAGCTTGAAGAAATCCTTTTCTGCGTGAATAAAAGCTAGTACAGTCTTTGGTAAGAAAATCAATGGAGGCCAGGGAGAAGGTTCAGCAGTTAAGGTCACTTGCTGCTCTTCCACAAAGCCTGAGTTTGGTCCCCACCACTAACACTGGGTAGCCTTTTTATCTCAATTAACAGGAGACCCAATGCCATCTTCTGACCTCTGTGGATACACACACACACACACACACACACACACACACACACACACACAGTATTAAAAAATAAAACAAGAACAATAGTGGAGGATCCTCAGATCACTGCTGTGTGATTGACCTGCATCACTCATGGGTACAAATCTAAAGGAAGCTGAAATGACTGGCCCAAAATGAAGTTCAGGCCTTACATTCAGGCCTTCATCAAGCTTGCTTAATCATCACTCCAACCTCTCTTTTTCTTGCTCTTTTTCTTCTCTCCTTAACCTGCTCCTTTCCCTCAGCTCCAACAAGCTCTGACTGTGATTTCTCTCCAGATGACCAGGAGAATCCCTGCTATGCTTGAATCTCAGCCTCCTCCACATCCCTTTCTCCATTCTACATCACCCCTAGCACATGATGCAGAACTTCCCCTGCCTGTACTTGTTCTAGATGTCTGTCCAAGTGCCAACCAAGTACCTCTTTAAGAGTAGGACATTGTCCGCGCTCTTATTCTTTTTAATGTGTCTGATATTTCTAAAACTGAAACCATATCAGGACTGTTCTCTACCTACCACTCGTAGTTCGCTGGCATCTGTCCCATTGTGTCACCGGGGATACCTGTGTCCCTAGTGCAGGCCTCCAGTGGAATTAACAGATTCCTTGGGTAAGCCTTTCAAAGAGGACTCTATGTTGTCTTGTCTCATGGAAGATGAAGAGATGCTGGGGATGTCTTTCTGTATTTTGTGAATGTGTTGCTCTGATTGATTGACAAATAAAACACTGATTGGCCAGTAGCCAGGCAGGAAGTATAAGAGGGACAAGCCTGGAAGAGAATTCTGGGAACAGGAGGGCTAAGTCGGGCACCAGATATTGGTGGAAGTATTATGACAACTCTACATAGTTAAAAGGGAGGTTTATTTTGTGGGGTAACTTACAAGTAAAGGGATAGGTTACAGGGTCTGGGGAAGGTGTAGTGTAGTCCAGCGATGTTCTCTAGAGAACTCTGCTAGGTCTACCTCCAGCGTCCAGGATCCAGGAACCAAGAGAGCCGGCACACCTGGAACTCAGGTCTTAAGGGCTCCTATCTTGGCCCTGCCTCATAGGCATGACAGTTACCGGAAGCCTCAATGGGGGTAGTACCTCCAGGTCAAAGCTGGAACAGCCACCCACTACAAAGAGGCTATTTCAAAATGCACCAATGATTACCAAATGCAGAAGGTCACTCAAGGTCCCAATAAAAATCCTGCTCTTCCCCACAGACTGAGATCAACCTGGTGGACTCAGTCCAGGTAGGTCCAGTCCCCTCCTCCCAGGCCGAGCCAAGGGACCCTGCATAGGCCCCAGGTTTCAAACAGCCGACTCATGCAATGAGCACAGGACCCGGTGCCACTGCCTGGATGCCTCCCAAACAGATCAGGCCAATCAACTGTCTCACCCACTCAGAGGGCCTGATCCAGTTGGTGACCCCTCAGCCATTGGTTCATATTTCATGTGTTTCCGTGAGGAGATTGGAATGGGGGGCGGGCTAGGGGGAAGGTGAGGGGGGCGGGAGGGGGAAGAACAAGGGAATCTGTGGCTGATATGTAGAACTTAATTGTATTGCAAAATAAAAATAAATAAATAAATAAATAAATAAATAAATAAATAAATAAATAAATAAATAAATAACATAATAATGAGGATAAAAAAAAAAAATCCTGCTCTTTTCCTATCCCACCTCTGAGACTTCAAAAATCCACCAACCTTGACTCCAGCTCTTCTTGGGGTAAATCCCCCCTGGTCATGCCCTCAATCTGACGGATCCACTTCAGCTGTTAGATGCGGATTGTGGGAATCAGACTGATGTGCTCAGACCTCACAAAATAGAGTTTTAGACCTAGCTGCTGAGTAGTTTAACAACTGAGATGTACAGTAATGAAAGAACAAAAATAAAAGGAGCAAAAAGGCTCATAATAACAACAACAACAATAATAATAATCAATAACAACAATGATGATGATGATAATCCCAACTCATGTTTCTGCCATTGCTGGAGCACTCCAGGGACCAAATTACCATGAATGAATGACAAAGGTTATTTTGCTTTCTGCTCAATTTTGAATGCCTCTCCATTCCTGTTTGAGGTGTGGTCAGCCCAGTTATTGGAGTTACAGTTGCTCAATCAAAGGTCTCCTCTTCTCAGGCCCATGCTATATAATAAGTGTGTCATTGAAGAGTGGCGACCCCTCTCTTAAAAGGGAGGCCTGACCTGAAAGGACAAAGGGATTTCTCTTCTACAGTGGTGGATCTTCTCAGCCTCCTGCATGACACTTATTAATGTACTCAAAGACTGGAGCAGACCCCATTTCATTGAATCTAACTGGCTGAATCCATGTGATTCTCTCTGTGGCTGGGAAAATTCTGATTTCAATGCAGATTCGATTCCTAGTATAAAAGTTCACTACAACTCAAAGAAAACAACTTTTTGCCTTTCTACACTCTTCCCTCTCCTAACCCAAGAAGGAACTACAAAGATTTCTTAACTTCTATATTTTAGTATCAGACCCTCATTACTGACTAATTGTGAAACCCCACTAGGAAGGCACAGGGCAATATGTGAGCTCTTGATCCACTCTCCCCATCTCTTACTCCTTTTCAAACTCCTAAGAAGGCCCTTAACTCTTTCCAGCCGGAAGGTGAATTTTCTGTTGTAGACAACGTGAAAGGGAGAGAATGACAGGATTTCTTTTTGAGAAACACATAGCCTGGATCTAAAGGCAGGAGTTTATCTTTCCCAACAATTCAATAATACTGCCAAAGGCTATCCTCTGCCTCAGGGCATGAGTGGCCACTGTTATGCTCACTCAGGAGTTCAAAATCCATCAAACAAAGGATGAAACCACCCTGTGGAAAAACACTGAAATGCTAAGTTGCTTCCCAAAGAGAACTAAAATGATTGGACTCAGCTAAGGAGGGATTCTAAATAGATAAAGAACACAATTGTTTGAATTCGATTCGCATATACGCATATACAAATATATGTGCAAATAGATTCATTCATTGACTCAGTGTCTTAGCACACTAGTCTTCAATTCATATTGTTTCTGTGTTTACACAGTAATTCCAGTAGATTGTTTATAGTTATATATGGATTTTACAAATAAATGACCTACCAATACATTTATTCCTTACACTTTCATTTTTCTTTCCAGAATGCAATTACCCCAGTAATGTCAGCTGTATATGGTGGAATATCCCTATATGTCCATATATCTTTACTATATTTTCTTATGTTTGGAAAGAGTGGGACTTCTATTTCGAAGTTTTCTGTAGCCAGAAGATTTCCTGTGTCCCAGCCTGCCGGCAGTTGGGAAAAATCTCTCACCTACAGTCCTGCAGCCTTTTATAAAATAATCACTCAGAGACTTATATTATTTTCAATGGCTCAGGCTTCCTGCTAGATAGATCTTACATCTTAAATTAACCCATTTCTATAAATCCATACTTTGCCATGTGGCTTGTGGCTTACCGATATCTTTACATCTTGCTTCTCCTGGTGACGGCTGGCAGTGTCTCCTCTTTTCTGCCTTTCTCCTTCCTCCTCTCTAGTTAGAATGTTCTACCTAAGCTTATTCTGCCTCACCATTGGCCAAACAGCTTTATTTATCAACCAATCAGAGCAATACACATTCACAGCATACAGAATGACATTCCACCATCAATTTTCCAAGATAAGTAAAAGAGATCAAAGATATTTTTTTTTTTATTTTGGAAAAACAAGCACAAAACCATAGCCTGCCAGATGGAATACACCCAGGTGTCCACACTGAATGTGGATTGACATGTAGACACACATAGAAAGTCATGTGTCTGCGGACTGTGAAGGACATGCAGTAAGATCAGGGTAGGGATTATGGCCATTTATGTTTACAAAGACACAAAGTGTGACAGAATCATTTGGCTGCATTTTTATTTGTGACTGACTTGAATGAAAAATACAAGTAGGTGAAAATATGTTTCCAATGTTACCTCAAGGCTTCTTCTTCTGCCATTAAAATTTAATTAAGACATTTGTAATGTACCGAAGAAAGTGTGATTTTTTTCTCCCCTATTCTATTTTCCTTTTAAACCCCCATTGAGAAAAGAAAGTGTGTTTCTGATAAATAAAACAGACATTTATTCAGTGTCAAAAAATGATAAATGAGACTCAATATAAGATGGAAAAGTAAAAAATAAAATAAATAGAACTATAATTAATTATAACTAACAACTGAGTAAAGTGGTCAGTATCATGGAGTCTACTTAGTTTCTGCAATAAGTATTTTTTTAAACCTTTTATTTATAATTTTTGCATGTCTGGGTATTTTGCCTGCATGTGTGTCTCTACATCATATGTATGTCTGGTGCCCACAAAGGACAGAAAAAGGCATAGGATCCCCTTTACTGGAGTTGAAGATGGTTGTGAGCCACCATGTGGGTTCTGGAAATGGAACCCAGGTCCTCTGGAAGAGCAAACAATGATCTTTAAACTGCTAAGCCATCTCTCTGGCCCCCTGTGACAAAAGTCTTTGTGATGCCTGTTCATACAAATTGAGTTTGGGTTTTGAGGGCTGGGTGACAGCTGTCCAGCCATCTGAGGTCCAAATAAATCCAAGAGAGTACTGGGCCAACAATGAGCTCAATTTCAGTGATTCTGAAACCCATTGCTATTTATTATTTGCAACTTTCTTTTGATCATTTTTCCCAGAGAATCTACATGACAGATATCCCTTATTGTTCACTGCATGAGTAGGGTTTCCCACTCACGATGCTACTTTGTGTGTGTAGTGCTGGTTAGAGAGAACAGTGACAGTGGGAGGGAACAAAATAAGTATTCTTTATTAGAAAATGCCTTTTTATTGGAACATTTGCATTGTGTTTTTTGGTAAAATTGAATCACCATGCTTTCAAACTAAATTTTATTCTAATGTATTGTGCTTTGCAGTGCTGAGGATTGAACCTGGGTCTTTGTATGTGCTAGGCGAATGCCCTCTCACTGAGCTGTGAATTGGGCTCTAACACACTTTAATCTTTTGTTTGTTGTTTCTCTGTTTCTCAATACTCATTTGCCTTTTTTTTTTTTTTTTTTAGAGAGCTTGTGTGTGAGCTTGTAACACAGGTCTTGGGTGTGCACTGTGACTCCACACTAGCCCTTTTTTTTTTTTTTTTTTAAAGATCTATTTATTTATTATGTATACAGAAGAGGGCGCCAGATCTCATTACAGATGGTTATGAGCCACCATGTGAGTGCTGGGAATTGAACTCAGGACCTCTGGAAGAGCAGCCAGTGCTCTTAACCTCTGAGCCATCTCTCCAGCCCCTCATTTGCCTTTTTGTAACACAGCTTCATTTTCCCTCACACTATTGCTGTAGAGACAGACTCAGAGTGAAGAAACCTGGAAGTGGTGACGACAAACTACTGTTCCAAAATAAATGACACTGCCATGGTGCGAAGTCACAGTTCAGAATGTCTTTGTGTGCCAGAATTCTGGAGTAGTTTTATGTCCTGTATTCTTGGTTGTTTTGTTTCTGAGACGAGGTACACAACGCTAACCTGGAACTCACGTCTTAGCCCCACTCATCCTGGGAGTACAGGAGTGTTGCACATTCTCTGCCTTTGTATTGATCTCTGAAAGGTGAAGAGTTTCTTGTATTGCTTTTCAGCTGTAAGCCTGAATTTAGTTATATTATATAATGTTTTATGGTAGTTTGAATGTAGTCTGCCCCTATAATCTCATAGGGAGTGGCAATATTAGGAGCTGTGGCTTTGTTGGAGTGGGTTATGATCTTCTTAGAGGAAGTGTGTCACTGTGGGGGCAGGCTTTGAAGAGTCCTATGCTCAGGATACCAACCAGTGTGTCAGTTGACTTCCTGTTGCCTGCAAGATGTAGCATTCTCAACTCCACTATCACATCTGCCTACATGCTACCATGCTTCCTATCATGATGATAATGGACCAAACCTCTGAAACTGTAAGCAAGCCACCCCAATTAAATGGTTTTTTTTATAAGACTTGCTGTGGTCATGGTGTCTCTTCACAGCAATAAATACCTTAACTAATACAGAAGTTGGTACCAGGAACTGGGGTATTGGTGTGATAGGCCTGACCTTGCTTTTGTTTGATGGGATATGGATCTTGGGACTATGGATTAGAAAAGCAGTTGAACCCCTTAAGTATTACTTAATGACTTAATGAGTTATACTAGTAAGAGCATGGAAGACAGTGGTGCTAAGAGTTATTCGAACTGTAAGGGCTCACTCAACAGGTTTCAGAGAAGACTTTTAGCTACCTAGAAATGGTTCTTGTGATATTTTGGTGAAAAAAGAGGCTGCCTTTTGCCCTTGTCTGAAGAGACTGCCTGAGGCTAAAGTTAAGGTTAAAGTTAAAAGTTTTGGATTAATTTCTTTGGCAGACACCATGCTCTCACTATGATGATAATGAACTGAACCTCCAAAACTTGCCCAGAAGCAAGCTGGCATGTTTCAGTGTGACAGAGGAACACCAGGGCATTAGGCAGACCAGACATCCCCCGAAACCCTTTCCTCCACTCAGCAGCACATAGGGATCCTATAAGCTCTCTGCAGCTTGCAAGAAGTACAAAGGAATGTCTACTCACCAGTTGTTTGTACCATTTTCTGGAAAGTACAGAAGTGTAGGGACAGGAGAGAGGTCAGGTGTCATCATTCCCTATGACATGTAACTGTGTAAGAGTGGAGAGATGGAGCTGGGCACAAGCAAGCCAGTGAACACGCCTGCATTAATTTCCCTCTGCTCTTGACTATGGATGTGCTGGCTGTGACCAGCTCTTTGAAGTTGCTGCCTTGACTTCACTAGTATCATGGACTATATGCTGGAACTGTAAGCTGCAATAAACCCCCTCTCTCCTAAAAAAAAAAAAAAAATTTTTTTCCTTTGGCAGAAGAAACATCAAAATAGCCTAGTATAGACTCTGTTGTGTGGTTATTAGTGGTAACCCTAATGAGGTATATAACGAGAAGGATCAAGCTGAGCAAAGAAAAATATTTGAGGAGGAGAAAAAGGAGACCAGAAAGTGGAATGTAGCTAAATCCTGTGTTCAAGGAGATAAATGGATTAAGAAATAGAATAGAGGGAGTGGTGACCTCAGGGCAAGATTCCACCCAGCTTAGTTTCCAACTTGTGGAAAGAAACTAAAAGCTTAGAGTAGGGTGTGGTGGTGCACACCTTTAATCCCAGCACTGGGAAGGAAGAGGCTGGCAGATCTCTGAGTTTGAGGCCATCTTGGACTACAGAACTGGTTTCAGGACAGCCAAGCTTAGGCAGTAAAAGACAGAAAGTTGATGAAGATGTAATTGAACAAGGTGGCCATGTTCCAGTCCTAGCAAGCAGCAGAACTTGGCAGCTTCAGCCACATGGTTCTGGCTTTAGAGTTAAAGATAGAAGAAAGGAGTTATGGGGTCAGGCATGTGTCAGGGGTGTCCCTGAGTGGAGGCCTAGTAGAAAGTCTATTGCATGAAACTGTGAAGTTGAAGCCTGGATTACCTTGGAGAACCCAGGATGTTAGGGATGCCAGAGTTGTGGGATACCTGCCGAGAAGAGCTGCTAACAGTGAGTAGAACCAGCCCAAGAAAAAGAAGTGTGTTGCAGTCAACAAACCTGAATGGAGTTGGAGATCTGAAGAGCATTTTGACATCAGACATGAAGATGCAGAGTTTGGAGTTTGCCCAGATGATTTTTGGTCTTGCCTTGGTCCAGTATTACCTCACTGTGTTCCTTCCCTGAGTTTTGGAATGGTAATGTATATTCTGTGCCATTATATGTTGGAACTCTATGATCTGTTTTTTTTATTTTGATTTTAAAGGGGATTACAGTTAAGAGATTGCATGAATCTCAGAAGAGACTTTGAAGTTTTGACTTTAAAACGTTGTTGAGACTGTAATAGACTATGAGGACTTTTGAAGTTGAACTAAATGAATTTTGCATTATGATATTGTTACAAGCTTATGAGGGCCAGGGAGTGGAATGTGGTAGTTTGAATGTAATTGACCCCCATCATCTCATAGAGAGTGGTACTAGTAGGAGGTGTGGCTTTGTTGGAATTGATATGGCCTTGTTAGAAGAAGTATGTCACTATGGGAGTGGATTTTGATGTTTCCTATGCTCAGGACACTGCCCAGTGTCTCAGTCAACTTCCTATTTTCAACAAGATATAAGACTCTCAGCTACCTCTCCAGTACCATGTCTACCTGAATATTATCATGCTCCCTGCCATCGTGATAGTGAACTGAACCTCTGAAACTGTAAGTGAGCCACCCCAATTAAATTTATTCATTTATAAGAGTTCCCTTGGTCATGGTGTCTCTTCACAGCAATAGAACACTGACTAAGACAGGTAGGAACCAGGGCTATTTCCCTCCTCCATGATAGCATGGCTATTGATATTATCACTGTTTAGGCCTTGTATAGGCAGCCATATTACTGAGGGATCATGAGTGAAGCTTTCACACCATTTCTAAGAGACACAGTCTCAGAAGGCATCCTGTTCTTCTAGCTCTTACATTCCCTCTGCCCCCTCTTCTACAATGACCCCTGAGCCTTAGATGCAGCTGTCTAATTGGACTTAAGACCTGTTCAGTATGAAGGAAACATGCCTTGTACAAGAAACCTAGCCAACTCTCTGGGCTTGATGAGGCCATGGATCTTAGAGAAAAACCTGAGACTTCCCCTATAGTTTGATTTTCTTGTCGGACTATTTGTGGATCTCCAGCCCCCCCCACCAAAAAAAAGTGATAGAGATTTATTATTGATTATGAAACCTCGGCCTTTAGCTTAGGCTTGTTTCCAACTAGCTTTTATAACTCAAATTAACCTGCTTCTATTCATCTATGTTCTACCACGTGGCTTTTACCTTTCCTCAGTACAGCACGTCCAACTTGCTCCAAGTCTGCTGGCAAAATCTCCATGCCTCCTTTTCTTCTTTTCTCTCCCCACAAATCCTGCCAATACTCTCCTGCCTAGCTATTGGCTATTCATCTCTTTACTAAACCAATCAGATGGCACCTTGGCAAATACACATCTTTGCAGTGTACACAAATATTCTGCAACATGCCACTTTTCTAGACCAACATAATTCCTAAGTGCATTCTAAATACTTGTCCTGAAACTTCAGATAAATGCAGCTCTCACCCCTCATCAAAGAAGCTTCTCTTTGCAACAAACAAAGACCATTACAGAAAACCACACTGGCCCTGGTGTAGAGGTCATCTGACTATGAGGATCCTAGCCCTAGTAGCTAAGTCTACAACATGATTCTTTTATTTTATTCTTTGAAATATATATACTTTTTATAATATCCATAAGTACCCTTCCCTCCAGTACTATCAATACCCTCCTCCATCATGTCTACCTCCCAACTTCACATTCTCACTCTTAAATTATTTGTTTCTTTTTAATGTATTAAGTCCAATTAGTGATGGGTGTGGAGCCAGGCACTGGGATGTGGGAACTTTACCATTGTCTAAAACCCAAAAGAAAAGTGACTTTCCATCTCCTGACAGCTAAAAGATACCATTAGCCCCTCAGCTGGGGAATGGGACCTGGGATTCCTGCCCATCTGAATGCTGAGATTTATCGGGCTTGGTCTTGTGCAGGTAACCACAGCTGCTCTGAGCTCATGAGTGTCACAGTCATGTCATATCTAGAGGACACATTTCACTGCTCTCCTCCCCATTCTCCAGTTTTTGCCTTCTTTTTAGCCCTTTTCTGTGATGTTCCCTGAGTCTTGGGTCTAGAATAGATACCGCTGATTCATCTATGGCTGAGCACTCAAGGTTGCTTATTCTCTGGATGTACACCATTTATGAGTCTGCATTTAACCTTTACCCAAGGCAATAAGAAACTTCTCTGACCAAGGCTGGGAACTGCATACACCTATAGATATAAACACAAATATTTTGAAGGCAGATCGGCCACATTGCCATTTAAAAAATATCATAGAGGTTCTCCTCTAAGGCCTCCATCTTCCCGAGTGTACAACACTTTCTGAGATACTAAATTAAACAGAAGATTATAAAATTAATATGGCTTATCACTAATATCTTCTTATTTTTGACCAAAATGCATTTCTGTTAACCATCCCTTTATAGGGAATAATTACAACTGGAGAGCATGCAACATGCAATCCCCATACATTCAGTATTATAGTGGGTAAAGTTATGTAAGCACATTATATTCAAAATTGATGAAGTGCATTTATGGACCAACTTTTTCCTTCCTAAACTTGCATTTCTCCAGCTTTTGCAAGCTGTCTTGGTCATTGAAAACGTATCTGTGAATATTGCACAATGAACCCAAAGTAACTTTGCAGATGTTCAGTGGATTTGCGAGTTCCTTCAAACACCCACAAATTTACCCCAGAGTCTCAGCTAATTTTCACTTTGCAGATCTGTGAAATGTTTTAAAATGAAGGAATCATATCACGAAATCTCTGCCTGACTGTTTCCTTCCGCCTGAGCTGCTACCATTTTAGCCCTCATCCTGATTTGACATCTTTCTCTGCAGTGAATATGCATGCATCCGCCCAGCCCATCACACAGTTCCTGATGAAGAAATTTCTACCACAAGATAAAGGGGAAAGAATTGGAGAGCAGCTAGCCTGCCATGCACCATCCATGCTCTGACTTCAGCATTTTAGTGAAAACTGTTCTGTCGCATCTCATTTCAACTTTCAGTTCACACATCAGTCTTATTTTCTGTACAATTCAAAGCAAATTTCAGATATCTCGCTTGGCTCTATGTACTTCTGCATGGGCACTATTAACCACATGATTAGAGTTTGAGGGGTTTCTTTGTATGTGAAAGTAGCACATAATAAATGCAGAAATCTAATTGCACATGCACAATGCTTCTAGTATTACAAACTGCTGTTAAGATAGTCATCATTATTGTTCTGCATTCAATACTGTGCAATAATTTAAACCTCTCCACCTCCCTGCCTGGCAGCAGGGCTGTAAGCAATATTAATGCTCAAGTAATATGTGGTTCTCTTAGGTTCTTTCCTAGATCATGCCCAGCCAAACTGAGGGTGAGAGCAATCTTAAGACTCTTACTGTGGTATACACATGAAGCTCTCCAAAGAAACATAAAGCTGAATCTTATCTTTTATGAGAAATTCCTGGGTCATTAAATAGGGCATAAGAAACCAGTCAGAGGTTGGTAACCTCACTGACTGTAAGGACCTGAAGTCAGCAGTGTGAGAAGCCAGGTACCTGAGGTATGAGTGGCAGAAGAGGAGGGACATCCGAGCTGTGAATGCCAGAAAACCCAGAGCGGACAGGCAGGGTTCTCCTAGAACATAATCTACCTAAGGCTGAGGAACACTGGGAAATGGTAAGATGGGTAATTCTAGAAGCTTCTATGGTAGAGAATAACTTTCTGCACACTAACCAGAGCAGAAAGGTTAAGACACAGGAGAGCGGGGTTCCAAGAGCTTAGGCAGCTAAGTTTAGCCTCTGACTGAAGGCCAATTCTGGCTCCTCTCAGTCCGTGGATAAGCCATGAAGAAATGATACTGATTCCAAGTATATAAACTAGGTTCTAGAAAAAAAGATGAGACTATTCAAATAAATAAACAAAATCCAGGTCTCAATATCCTCATTTATGTCTGGTAACTAACTGAAGTTAGCATTCATACAAACAAACATGGCCTAAAGAAAAACCCAACCAAGAGAAGCAGAGGCAGAAATAACAAATATCGGGGGGATAACTAAGAGAAAAGGATATTAAAACAACTCTTTTTAAATGTGTCACATGGTCAAGAAATCAACATACAAAAGGCACCAGAATAGCATTATAGATTAAAAACTGCAACACATTGTGTGAAAATATATGAGGTAGGATTAACCACAGACTCGGCTTTGTAACAAAAAAGATCAGTGTGTTTAATGATATCTCTCTAACAACTATCCAAGTCATGCTCCAAAAGAGAAGCTGGTGAGGCCAGTGCACAGCGCTAATTAGACCTGAATCTGAACTTCAAGAAGAGGGAGAGCTGGCAAATATCTGAGTAAATGAAAATCAAGAGTTCATTTAGGACAAAGATGATCTTCAATGAGTTCTCAAATGGGACAACAGAACCCAAACAGAAAAAGAAAATAGGCATGAAACACCTCTAAGGCACGCTATCACCCTATCACTGGAAATCAGAAATAGAAACAGCATTGGAAACGCAGGCACCGAATGAACCCAAGCATGGGAGTGAGGAGAGGAAATTCCACACGACACCACATTAGAGAAAGCACATCTGTCAATAACTGAAAGGGAAAAGCAATTATCAAGTTAAAAATTCCAGTAGTTTGAGTAACTCAGATAAAGACTGGATCAACCTTCATCTAAGGCCAACACGTGAGAAGTTGTGTCTACAGCAGGACTCCATGAAGCACAAGCTTATGGAGGTGACTTTGTCATCAGGAACATAATCTCTGTGGGTAATCTGCATTTATATAGAGGAATGAAGGCCACCAGAAATGGTGAGTAAAATATGTTTTCACATGCTTAGAGTTTAAAACAATATGTAGTTTAAGGAAAACTTAATAAGAACTGAATGTGTACTTTTTTAACATATGGTGTACAAAATGCTTGTCAGAAAGAGAAAAGCTGAGGAATAAAACTTTAAGATTCTTATGCCACATGTGAGAAAGACTGGTACAGCAAATATATAGTGCAAGTAAAATAAAATAATGAAACAGTATGACATGAAAGAGCATTTTAAATAAAAAGCCCTGAACATGGACATGAAATCTGAAGTCGGGAACTGTGAGAACCTGCAGATAGAATGTCCACAAGCAGGTGGAACCTTCCAGTGTTGGTTGCTGAGGGACTCTGAGGCAGCAATGAAGACGAGAAGAGATGGCCTGTGAGGGCCAGAGTACCACAAAGGCAAAGTTTCTGGGTGAGTGACTTTGCAGGACCTCTGGCACGGGTTGGCTCTACCTACTTCTTCAAGGAGCAGTTTCCATATATCCTTAAAGATAATGTGGATTTCCTGTGGTTTTGTGTATTTTATGTAGATACATAAATATGTGTGTATGAATGGCATGAAAGCAGAAGCCAGGGGGCAAATAGAAGGGCAAAAGTTGAGAAAGAGGAGGATATGGACTATGGGTTCTACATGCAATACATGCTTAGATGAAACCCACTTATGTAACAATAAATATCTTCAATGAAAGTTAACAATAAACAATAAATAATGGCGCCATTTCTATTTAAGACAATTGACAAGAAGGCTGCAGGCTGAGAGTAAGGTCTGTAACACAGGTGTATACAGGGCTGTAACACACAGGTATACACAGTGAGGTGACTGGAGGAAAGATATACACAAAAGAATCGTTATCCAGTGAGAAGGCATGTCAGTCAAAATAAGATGGGCTGTGGACTACCAATGAACTTGAATACTTACAAATGCACACGACTGGAAATAAACTCATTAAAATACACTCAACATCCTCAATTAGCAGGTCATATGCAACTAAGTCATACTACAGCAACATGCCACCACCAGACTGCCACAATTAATGAAGAAAGATTAACAATTCTAAGTGTTGGGGAGGATATAGGGGGAAAAAACTTTCACACAATACAAAATTGTGCCAAATTCAGAAAGATTCAGGGAAGGTTAATTACAAAATAATCTAAAAATGGAACAAATCAGCTGTTAAAAGGAAAATATAAAATACAGAAATCAGAGGATATTCACGTAATGACATTTTTAAAAAAGAAGTGAATGATACAAAATTATGAAGGTGAAATGCAGGTGTCATCACTGAAATGAAGCAAGATTCAGAAGAGGAAGCAGCAATTCCAGCCGTGTCGCATAGTGGGATGTCTCCAGATGTGTCTAGAGCAGCGGGAGACAAAACAAGCTGTATCGATGATAAGGAGTTGGTATGGTGTAAATGATCTGGATCTCAGCATGTCTATGGATCACATTTGTGTCTATGTCACCATTAATAGTAAAACAATAATTAATCAGGTGGGGTGATAAAAGCCGAACAGGAATTACATGACCATGGCCCATGAAGTTAGATGATAGGTATTTATTACATCACTCCTGATGTTCCTGATTTGATTGGGTTTGTGGAATTTTTTTTTTAATGTACTATAGGCCAAGGGCGTTCCTTATTGTTGTATAAATTACACATTTATCTTCCAGAAAGCAAGGCTGAGATGGTTCTTGAATTTGCAAATTGAATTTGTTGTATGCCAAGTCAACACCTGAAATTTTGTATTCAACATTCAAACTTCTTTTAGATCAATTTTATTTTTCACGTGACTCCTACATTAAAAAAAAAAAACCCACCTTATTCCATGAGAATAGTATCACAATTCAAAATTACTAAGAGTGAAGGGTGTGTTCATCAGGCTTTGACACACTCATGGATAATAAAAGAGCCAAGGTTTCTCCACTCAGGCACATGTGGTCTCAAATGCCCAGGCAGTGGTGGCGCATGCCTTTAATTCCAGCACTTGGGAGGCAGAGGCAGGTGGATCTTTGTGAGTTCAAGGCCAGTCTGGTCTACAAAAAGAGTTCCAGGACAGCCAGAGCTACACAAAGAAACCCTGTCTTGAAAAACCACACACAAAAAAATGCTAGACACATAGATATCTAACATTTCACTCTGCTACTGTAACAATTTCTATGTCTTTGCTTTTCAGAAGCGACATTCAGAGTTTTACACAGAGCCATTGGCTGCCCCCCCCCCCTTTGTGGTGTATTTACACATGAAGAGTGACACAGAGTTGGGAAGGGTTAGAGCTAAGAGCCTAATCTCATCTCTCACATTCAACAGCATAATTGAGCAACACACTCACAGAGATAATCAATAAAATCCATATGCTCTGCACATGTTCAAGTAATCACCAACTCACTATTTCAACAAAACTTTATTGCTGATTATTCCAATTAATGTAATGCTTTTATCCATGAAAACAGAGCCATATTTGAAAGTCCACACTAAAGTTTATTATTTAAATCTGAAATGTTTTAAAAAATACCTTCAACTCTAAAAGTATGTTTTCTATCTGAGTTTGTGATAAATTTCACACAATATAAGTGAGATGATATCAGTGAGGTCCAGAGTGGTTTTAATAACCTGTGCAAAGAGCACCTGTATTTCATGCTCTTAAGGACACCCCAAAATAGACCATTTTCCCAACTTTATCTCCAGCTGACTGAAAGTTACATAGTTACCTCCTGTCTCCCAATGTCACAGTCACAAACCACAGTAAGCATATTATGTGACAATATAGTCTTCCTTCTAAAAATTTTCCTAATTACTAAATTATCTTCTTTGCAATGATACCTTTTGATGGAAACACATTGCAATTTGGAGCATCAGCCAGTTCAGTAAGCAGAGGAATGGAGCTTCTAAAACAACCCTAGTGAGTCTCCAGCCAGAGAATGAGCTCTGCTTCTGTCCACTTGCCCATGCCTTCCCTATCTCCCCTCTCTGAGGAAAACTGCTATTGTCGAAAGCCCATGAAGATGCCACACAGCCACAGTGTGCTCTGGGGACACCAGTGACACCTGACAACACTTACATGTTCCCTACAGACCCCACCCATTCCATCACACATGAGGACACTCTGAGTTAGAAGCCACACCCGAGCTCTGTCTACTACCGGAGTCGCAGAAATGGTGAGAGATTTGCCAGCTTGAAGCAATTAGATTATATGGCAGTAGAAAACTTGTGGTGATATTTTATTTGTGTGAAATGTGGTGATATTTGATTTGTGCTTTGATAAATAAAGCTTGCCTAGAGATCAGGGAGGAAAGACCAGCCATTTTAAGTAAACAAGAAGTCAGGCAGCACACACCCTTAATCCTATCACTTAGCAGGCAGGGTCTCTGTGTGTTCAAGGCCACACTAGGGAACAGAGCCAAGCGTAGTGACACACACCTTTAATCCCAATACCAACCATAGAGACCTAGAGTTCTGTACAGACAGACAGTGACAGAGCTGTGTAGGAAGAGGAAGTGATGTAGCTGGGCTAAGAGAGTCAATGAGAGGACAGAAAAGCAAGGCATATAAAGCCTAGGTAGACAGGAGGTTGTGCCATTTAGAAGCAGCAGAGTTGGTGAGGTAAGATTCCCTGGTGGTTTAACATATTTCCTTGATATCTCTAAGTCTTTAACTCAAATTTCTGGCTCCATTTTTTTTTATTTAATAAGGCAATTTAGAAATTCGTCTAAATAACTAACAAGGACAGAGACTCACATGGTTAATAGTCACATGGTGGGGCACCAGCCAGAAGCCATAATGGCTGGATGACTGACGTGGTGTGCTGGTGCCTGGGGCTTCCCAGTAAGTATGAGGAAATTTACAAATTGTCTCGATTATTTATAGTCTGTAGACACAGAGATACTTACATTCAGACCAATAATATTAATATTTGGACATAAGTCTAGTTTCTGGTGTGTTTGTCCTGAAGTGGGAGCAAGCACACAGTCAGTGTGCCATGAAAACGTAAGGACTGCCCTGGGTGTTTGAAAACGTAAGGACAGCCCTGGGTGTTTGCTTTGTTCATGCTTCATGCCCACAAATGTTACCGCATGAACGAGTACCACACAAGTGACCCAAGCCTAAGCAATAACCATTTTCTGGAATATAATTTTGCAATTGTCAAAGTTGATTAAAAAGTCAAAACAAAACCTGACAAATTACAAAAGAAAATATAGAACCCGAAGTGGTTTAAACTCAAAATATTTATTTAAGATTTTTTTGACATTGTATAAAAACAATAGGTTTTGGCGTTCACACAATTTTATATGTAAAGATCCCACCCCGCCCATGCCAAGCTGGCTTCTCTGTGTGGTACTGCCATCTAGTGGTGGTCTCAGGCTGGCTGGCCGCAGTGAGTAGCCTGCTTTGCTGTGAGTGAACAGTTAATTGTTCCACAAATATTTAATGAGCATCTGCTATGTGCAATTACTTTGAACAAACTCCGGGGGTCCTAAAAATGCTGTGAATTCAGACTCTGATTGCAAACTTTATTTATTCTTTTCTATAGAATAAAAGCAACATAATAGAATGCTTTTCCACCTCCACTTGAAACCACATAAATGTATTCCAGTGTTAAAAAGCTCCTGGGAGAGAGTGAAGAGCCAGAAGGGGTGGAGGGCACCAAGAAAACCAAACCCTCTAAGTCACCATGGGCAGAGATTATATGAACTCACAGAGACTGAAGCAGCAAGCACAGGGCCCGCACGGGTCTGCAGCAGGTCCCCTGCGTATATGTCATGGCTTCCAGTTTAGTGTTCCTATGGGATTCCTGGGTGAGCAAATGAGTGATTCTCCGACTCTTGTGCCGTCTCTTGGGTTCTCTCCTTTCTGTTCGTTTGTTTTGCCCAATTCTAGTGTGTTAGTTTCTATTTTGTTTTATTGTTTTATCTTATTATTATCCCTAGAAACTATTTGTTTCTTAATGAGAGACAGAAAGAGAGTGGATCCAGAGAGGAGGGGAGGGGAAGAGGAACTGGAAGGAGTAGAGGGAGGGGAAATCTTAATCAGGATATGTTATGTGAGAAGAGAGTCTATTTTCAATTCAAGAAAAAATAAATAGACAGAAAGCTTCTGGTGCCTTCTAGCCATCTTCCCTTCCCTCCTCACATCCCATATCCTGTTAAGAACAGAAATAACATACTGAAGCCAGGTGTGGTGAGGTAGTTCCAGCACTAGGAAGTGGGGACAGAACAATCCTGAGTTCAAGACTATCCTCAGCTCTGCAACTTTGATGTGAGCCTTGGCTATGTGAGACGTACCCTGTCTTAATGAATGAAGGAACAAATTAATGAATGAAAGAAGGAGTGAATTAGTCAGTGAATAAATAAGTAGACAAAATTATGAATGAATGCATAAAGGAGAACCACATCATAGCAATGAAGAGCCTACACACAATGTGAATATTATGACTGTGATTCTTACAGTGGACATTTATCACTAGCTCACAAATTTCCTCAAGAAAATTTAGTCTCTCTTAAATAACAAAATCATATTTTAACACATTTATTATGGTATTTCATGGTTTATTTTATTATCATACTATGTGTCAAAGAAAATTCTAATAAAATGCAAAACATATAAGCCTCCAAATATAACAAAAACTAGATTAAATGAATGCAGAAAGGAATTCCCCACCTGCAATCACGGTGCCAAGGAGCAGTTTAAGCTGAGGTTACAGAGAAAAACGTCACTAGAGACATCAGTAGCAACCAAAATTAAAGCTGAAATCTTAAGAGGAGTATTGCTTAAAATTATTGCCATCCTTATGGAAATCTATGACATTGATTTATTTGTTTTAATTACATATGTCCCCATCTTTTGGACTGGCTATTTCGTGCATACACAAAAATAAAAAGTCTTGGAATTAGATGACTCCGTAGATAAAGGTACTTACTGCTGTGAACAGGAAAATCTAGTTCAAGTTCCCAAGACTCAATTAGGCATAGATGAGCATGCACAGCCCCAGGATGGAGACAGGCAGGATGCTGGAGGTTGTTGCTGCTAGACCCTGTGTGAAGGGAATAGGGTGGAGATCAGTAGAGAAGACACCCTAAAGCCTCCTCTGGCCTCTGTGTACTCACCTGCTCATATGTATGCACATCACACACACACCACAGACACACACACACACACACACACACACATACACACACACACACACACACACACACACACACACACACACACACACACACACTTCTTGAGTACCAAACAACCAGGACATCCAGAACAACTCACTGAGCATTTATATATCTCCTACGGTTGTGATGATTTATTTGAGCAGATCATTAGAGAAACCCTGTTTGTCATCTCCTTCCAGATCATAGTTAACCAAATAAAGTCACCTTTTGTGTAATACTTTGCAGTTCATAAAACAATTTTACAAACCTAACTTTGTCCACACATCTGCAAACCGATACCCCTTCCCAATTTGACACATGAGGTCTTTGCCTTGCACACAGGAAAGACTGAGGTGTCTCCTCTAAGTCAACTGCAAGCTATTTTCTGGAAAACACTGTGACATTTCACAGTAGCTAAAATTAACCCTCTTGTTCTAAGAAAGTCAATGGATCAAAGAAAACAAAATCAAAATGTGAATTTATTTTTCTATGATATAATATACTTGGTCAGAGAGCATGCCTGCCTGTTCAAAATGATGCATATATATAACATATATATTGCTATTTAATCTAGTTTTTGTTATATTTGAAGCTTTATACATTAACTGCCTTCTGTTAGCAAGCTCCCCCGTGCGTCTTCATTTTGCTCTCACGAATTTTACTTGATTTACCTGAGATGCTTGTGTGGTCCCCAAAGTACCCAGTCTTCCTTTGAGACATCTTTCAGTCACCGCCCAAGGGTGAGCACAGTTGAATCTGTTTGACCAGTTGGCGTCATCTTCTAATGTACTTTCATTAGGTTTTAATCTCCTATGCACATGGGTCAGATTTTTTCCAATTCCAAGTTGATTTTCAGGTAGCCTGGCTGCCAACTGTGTTTTAGATTTTATCATAAAACATAGTAATTGCCATTAAAACATTTTCAGTCCTGATGTCATGGTGATCTTCAGGCTTCCCTTGTCAGGTAGACCCCTTTGGAAAGTTTTAATCATTTGATAAGTTTGACATGCAGAGACCTCTGCACTCAGCATCTCTGTGGCAGTTAGTGAATGTTGTCTCCGCTAATCTAAGACACCACAATTAAAACACAGGATAACGAGGAAATGGATAGGACTTGTCTGAGACACATCTGAATATTTTTTTCATTATTCAGAAGATACTTTATTACTTCCTATAATGAAACCGAGGAGACAAGGCTTACATATTTACCAATTTGTTCCTTTTGTACAGTGGAAATATAACATTTAACATTTCTAGACCAATGTGCCTATTAATCTGAAATTATTTTAGTTCACAGAGTTTATAAAGCATGAGAAATATTAAATTGTGCACTTAACAAAAATCTTTGTATCTCTCAGAGAAGTTTATTACTTATACATATTAATTTAATCATTACCAATTACCTTTATAGGAGAAGTATTTAACAAAAATAAGAATAAAGAGCACATAGTTTTTGTTTTAATTACGTTTTATTTACTCTTGTGGGTGTATGCCAGGCTGTTCATGTGGTGCCCAGAGGACAACTTTCAGGGGGTGGTTTTCTCCTACTGTGTTGATTCCAGGAATCAAACTCAGTGTGCTAGCCTTGGCAGCAAGCACCTTTACTCACAGAGCCTTCTTGCCAGCCCTAGTACGCAGCTTTTTTAAATGTATATAACTTATTTGGATTTGAAAAAGAAATTCTCAGGTTTCAGGTTTATTTCTCTGTGTGTGACTATTTTTTTTTTTTTTTGTACTTTTGAATCCTCTTAAAGTGTGTGTTTTTCTCACAGTGGTCAAGCATTTGTTTCTTTTGCTTAAAATGGGAGTTCACTTTGAAAGCAGAGATTCGGGGAGCACACGCTTCTTCAGAACCTTCTTTTTTTTTAATTTTTATTTTGCAATACAATTCAGTTCTACATATCAGCCACAGATTCCCTTGTTCTCCCCCCTCCTCCCCCCCTCACCTTCCCCCCAGCCCGCCCCCCATTCCAATCTCCTCCAGGGCAAAGCCTTCCCCACAGACTGAGATCAACCTGGTGGACTCAGTCCAGGTAGGTCCAGTCCCTTCCTCCCAGGCCGAGCCAAGGGACCCTGCATAGGCCCCAGGTTTCAAACAGCCAATTCATGCAATGAGCACAGGACCCGGTGCCACTGCCTGGATGCCTCCCAAACAGATCAGGCCAATCAACTGTCTCACCCACTCAGAGGGCCTGATCCAGTTGGTGACCCCTCAGCCATTGGTTCATATTTCATGTGTTTCCGTTTGTTTGGCTATTTGTCTCTGTGCTTTATCCGACCTTGGTCTCAACAATTCTCGCTCATATAAACCCTCCTCATTCTCGTCAGCTATGTTCATATCAGCATTGTTTGTAATAGCCAGAACATGGGAACAACCTAGATGCCCTTCAACTGAAGAATGGATAAACAAAATGTGGTACATGTACACAATGGAATACTACTCAGCAGAGAAAAACAATGACATCATGAGGTTTGCAGACAAATGGATGGATCTAGAAAAAAACATCCTGAGTGAGGTATCCCAGACTCAGAAGGACAAACATGGTATGTACTCACTCATAACAGGATACTAGATGTGGAACAAGGATGACTGGACTGCTACTCACATCACCAGGCAGGCTACCTGGAAAACAGGACCCCAAGAAAGACACAGGGATCGCCCAATGACAGAGAAATGGAATGAGATCTACATGAACAGCCTGGACATGAGTGGGGGTAGTGAAGGGCGAGGGTCGAGGGAAAGAGAGCTTGGGTGAGTGGGAGATCCCAGCTGGATCAACAACAGAGAGGAAGAACAAGGAATAGGAGACCATGGTAAATGAAGACCACATGAGAATAGGAAGAAACAAAGTGCTAGAGGGGCCCACAGAAATCCACAAAGATATCCCCACAACAGACTGCTGGCAATGGTCGAGAGACAGTCCGAACTACTCTGGTGATAGGATGGCCAAACACCCTACTTGTCGTGCCAGAACCTTCTTAAAGAAATACAGTTTACACCCACACTCAGTTCCCACCTTCAGCTGTGAGCAACATTCTGTTTCCAGCTTTCTCATATTTAGTCTTTTATGGCGAGGTCTTCAGAGTCAGGTAGGAAAGGGTTAGAGCAGGTTGAAGTAGACAGAAAGGCTGCAGAAATGTGCTTCTATCAGCGATAGCTTAGAGTGGAAATCTTTGTCCAGCCAGCTGAATTCAGCTGGTTGCCTAATTACCAGTTAGCAGCTTTTCATTTGAATAAATGGGCATTTAAATGTACCTACACTTTACATTTGCATAAATGCAAAACAGCAGACGCCACTTATAACCCAAACCAATATGGTGGGGGAAATGATGGAACCATGTAAAACAGTTTCTGAGGACAAATGCTTTAGTAGGAGTTGATCAGCCAATATTCTCTCAGTACACAAGCTGCTTCTCCGGTACCCAATAGTCATTTTCATGTTCACAGGAACAAATTTCAGATGCATCTCAGAATGGTTATAGAACCCAGCAGCTTCTGTGCCCTAGACTGCAGTTACCTACATTAGGTGCTTAAAGACTAAAACACAGGTTCTTAAATGTCCCCACCCATACCTACATGCTTCTCAACTATTGATCAAGTATAAGGAGACTGGGGACAAAATTCAAAACTGCTTTGGGCCATCTTGCTCACAGAGAAAGGGCATTTAGGCATATCTATCACAGCTGATGTCCAAACTTCCTGCAAGTCTATTTTGGGTCTTGAAACATGGAGTGATGGCTCACCCAGGGCTCATAGAGCTGGCAAGCTCAAGGTGCATGTCTCAGTGGCTGGTGTATGGAATGGAGGAGGAGGAGGAGGAGGAAGAGGAGGAGGAGGAGGAGGAGAGAGAGAGAGACAGAGAGAGAGAGAGAGAGAGAGAGAGAGAGAGAGAGAGAGAGAGAGAGAGAGAGAGAGAGTTGTGGGC
This sequence comes from Peromyscus eremicus, assembly GCF_949786415.1. Taxonomy (NCBI): domain Eukaryota; kingdom Metazoa; phylum Chordata; class Mammalia; order Rodentia; family Cricetidae; genus Peromyscus; species Peromyscus eremicus. Next base: position 13,610,330 of record NC_081421.1, on the reverse strand, counting down.
AGCCATTTTCTGCTGTGTGAACAATGTAACAGAAGATTCATCTGCAGAATTTTAAGTGCCAGAGTGGAGAGACCAGGATGATGGGAGGAAAGGGGGATGGAGGGGAGGAGGAAGAAGGGAGAGTCCCAGAGCATACTGTATACTTCAGAGTTTTATTGTTCCAGTGTGTAATTAAGGTTCTAGTCCATAAAACTCTTGTATTTTCCCTTGAATTCCATCAAAAAACAAATAAAACTATACATATGAAAGTGGACTTATTGATTTGTTTCTATGACTCTGTGTGTGTGTGTGTGTGTGTGTGTGTGTGTGTGTGTGTGTGTGTGTGTAAGCAGGATTGACCTAATTTCTTATATTTATAACCCAAAATTATAACTGTCATACACCAAATGATGCAATAGAATATTCAGGTGCGGAAAAATGAAGAGGTCCATTCTAGAGTTTAAAGATGTTGGTAAAGGAAATCACCCTTCACACAAAGAATTTCAAAAGAAAAAAATATTTTCAACCACATAGTAATACTTGTTGTGCCGACTCCCCTGCTAACCAATGTCCTTTTGTTTTCTAGGACTCCATTTTCTCCTTTTTCTTATCCCAGGAAGCCCTTTGAACACTCTTGCTTTGTAAGCAGTGTGTTTCGTATTGTTATGGATGGCCACCATGGTATTAACCTTTATCATCTGGGTTTGATCTAGCAAAGCATCCATTTACTTTCCTCCTACAATCAGTAGCGTTTGCTCTGTACATCCGTGTGGTCTGAGCAGCAGTGGGATGTCTACAGGCTCTGGAAAACCCCGAAGTATGACCTGTCAATATTGCATCTGCATTCTTTTGCAAAAGAACATTAAAAAGTAATGGAATTTATTGTAACTTCATCCCCCATGGGGTGCAAACGCCAGTGTTCTTTTCTTTGATATTTACATTCTATTTTAATCTGCGTGAACATGAACATCTATTACTCACATGCCCTGTGCAGTGTCAGACTTAAATGAAGCTGTGTGTAATTTACTGACACGACCTTTGGATTTCTCAAGTGACCAATATCCCCAGTCAAAGTTCACACCTCAAGAAACACAAACCTTTTTTCTCCTGAAAAGCATCATTACCCATAGTGAGTCTAAATTCAGTTATATTCATGCAGCACATCATATACTTTTTCAAGTAATCAAAAATTCTATGAGCATGTTGGATGGCGTTTCTCTTAACCCTGCTCACCTTTCACTGGAGGTTGGTTTTGACTGGTTTTTTGTTTGTTTGTTTGTTTGTTTACCTCCATCGTAAGTTATTTTAGTTAATTTAGCTTCACTTTTCAAATTGTCCCTTTTACCATTAATACAAAGTAAATTAAATACTCACTTGGAGTCGGGATTTGAAGCATTTGAGTCATGGTGCGTCTTAGGATGTTTACGGTGCTGTTAGTAACTGGCTACATAAAGAAATATATGCAATTACAAACATGTGCATTCTTTAGTATGAAAATAAGTGTTAAAGTTACATTAGTTTATTTTCATAGAAACATATGTTTCTGGATTATTTCTAATTCATGAGCAAGGAGATCCATATTCAACAGCAAATGCATGTTACATGGAAAACAACAAATTTTCCATTCATTAAATTTCACCTGAAAGTTGGTCATATACAATAGCAGGAAGTTCTATGAGGGGCTTTTCTGTATCTGCACCAACCATTACAATAGCCACGGGTCTTGAACAGAATTTTAATTTTATTTATTTATTTGTTTATTTATTTATTTATTTATTTATTTATTTATTTATTTAAATGTGTGTATGTAGTATGCCAGAAACTCTCTCTCTCTCTCTCTCTCTCTCTCTCTCTCTCTCTCTCTCTCTCTCTCTCTCTCTCTCTCTGTGTGTGTGTGTGTGTGTGTGTGTGTGTGTGTGTGTGTGTGTGTGTAACATCTGAGTGTGTCCAGTGCCCATGGAGACCAAAAGAGGGAATCAGATCTCCTGGAACTGGAGTTATAGATGACTGTGAGGTGCCATGTGGGTTCTGGGAGCGGAAGCCAAATCCTGCAAGAGCAACCAGTGCTCCTAACTTCTGAGCCATCTCTCTAACCCCTAATTTAATTTAACTTTTCATTAGAGGTTTAAGATTTTTAATCTTAAAAGAATAAATAATATGCATCATAAAGAAAGTATGATTGGGAAGTATATAAGCTCTAAGCAGGTAAAGATTGAAGATCACTGAGTGGAAGGCAGGTCCATGGCTGTAAATACATGTGTGCATGTGAATAGATGTATGGTGTGCATGTGAAACTCTGACTGTTTAAAGAAAAGTGTAAAGGAATATGTAAAGATAACATAGCATTTCTAGGATAGACACTCAGTGGAAGAGAATATAAAGTATAGAAAACACAGCCTTAGATATTACCATTGGTGGGTGGGCATGGTGTCATGTGCCTTTAACCTCAGAACTCAGGAGACATAAGGAGTCTGTCTGTGAGTTCAAGGCCAGCAGTGTCCACATGGGAGTTCTAGGCCAGGCAGGGCTACATAGTGAGCAATCTCAAAAATTACTAACTAACTAAATCAAATCATCTGAGCATTTCTTCTGTGTGTACAAACAGAGGAAACAATGATGAACTAGCTGCCTCTGTCTTTCTTGCATTAGCTTTTTCTGTAAAATGAAGATTTCATAAAATAGGGAAGATAATATCAGACACACAGTCACTGAGAGTGCCACAACCCACTGGCAGCTCAGGACTGGCTATAGACAGGAAATAAAGCTTTAAAATTAATGTTTATGAAATTGGGCAAATTGCACAGATAATGTATTTTGTCTTCCCAGAAACCTTTCCATATAATCATTTGCAGTGTTGGAGTTTGTTCTTTTTGTTCTTACATGCCAGCCTAATGCTACCCCTGTAGAATTTTTTTTGTTTTTCGTTTTTTGCTTATAGAAAAACAAGTTTCAAGTCAATGGGATAATTATTTTATTACCATGTTTGCTATATATTTTACTTAGAGTTTTATGTTGGTTTGTGTCTTTCTTCTTGAATTAAAATGTTACTTTTCTCCCCTTGGACTGGGGCTGTAGTTCAGTGGTAGATCCCTGTCCTGGCATCAGAAGGCTAAAGTTTCAATCCTCAATACCAATGGAAACACATTTTTAAAAAATTATCTTTAGTGTAACTATTATTAAATAGCAATGAGGGACATCCTTACAGGGTAATAATAGAGTGCCAAGAAGGAGGCTGAGTGTGAAACAGTGCTGAGGTCCTTCTTCAGCTCAGAACTGCTGGTCAAGTGAGCCAACTGCCATCTGTGCCTGTTCACTGGTTGCTGGACAGTGAGCCTGCATGGGGATAGCTATGTGAGCGAAGCAATAGACAGCTTCTTCAGCTGCCTTAGCATTTCTGGTTCTCTCTCTGGCCTTCCTCTCAGCCTATAGTTCTTCATATTGGGGCCATGTGAATGGAAAGTGAAAGAAAATGAAAGGGGTGCCATTTTAAAAAAGGAAGGTTGATATTTATTGCTGCTAGGCTAAAGCAATGTTGACGCCAAAGAAGCCACTGAGCATGAGTGAGAAAGCGCATCATGAAACAAAATTTAAAAAAGGACGACAATGTTCTACTCTGGGAATGCTGTCCACTTGTTTGTTCATTTTTATGATGATTAAATATTTTATTTATGTCAAGGAATAAGAAATTATATAGAAACATGATTAATAAAATTAAAATGAAAAGTTAACTGTAGAGGAAGGAAGCCGTGTCAGTCATACTGAGGACCTGGGAGGAAGTTGTGGTAAAGATGCAGCCTTTAATTGTTAAAATAACTTGTAATCTTAAAGTCTATATTTGAATGCATTAGCAGTAAAGACTTTGGTGGGCTTATTTTCAGGATTTGGGAATTCAAATTAGAATATAGCTTCTGATTAAAACTGATTCCAATCTGATTAAAAACGTTGTTGAAACTGTGACTAAATAAAATAACTATGGCATTACCCCATCTTTTCTCTAAATACATAATGCAATTCCCACATCCTTGTATTGTGCTTTTTTCAACCAGCTTTGGACCACATTAGATCATGGCTGTTTCTCGGTCTACTTCCACTGAATTCCAAATTGAAGGGCAATTCATTTAACTATAGTGCTTTATGTAATTCTAATGTACAGATGACTAGAATTATTAAGAAAGATAATTACAAATGATAATTACAATTATTTCAGTTTTAAAAATACTGAGCCCTTAAGGATACAAGGGAGTCCGTGGCTGTAGACAGTCTGTGATTCACACTTCTCTTTTATTCAATCACTCTTTAAGGAACATACTGTGGGTTTGTTGAGGTCATAAAGTCAGGCAATACATTGCTAGTGGCTTAAAAGGCACAAAGTAGTATCTTTGGCATCCATGTGTTTATAACACATTTAAAAAAGAAAGGATGAGCTTTTACAAGTTCCATGGCGTTGCATGCAAATGGTGCCCAAATAGGATCAGATTTTAGAAAATCAGAGCTGGCAACTGCTAGTTTGCATCCACAAAGAAGACAAAGACAGACCGACCTCAGGGACACCTTCTGAAAAGCTCATCAGGCTTTGTGCAAGGTCACAAACACAAGCACACTTCCTCAGTCACGGTGACAAACCTTGGCAAGAGATGATGATGGCAGCTTTGAGGAAACTGGCTTATCCGAGAGGAAATCTGAGAAAAATACATAGACAAGAGTAAGGGAAAGCTGGAGACTGAGAAGTTGGGTGAAAATCACAAGGTGCCTTGAAGTGATAAGGAAATTTTTATTTCGTTTTCCAGAAAACCGTAGACGGATAGTAGAGTCAAAGAGAGATCAATAGTTTGAGTGTGTTGGTTTAGTTTATAGCTACTTCACAGCAGAGAAAAACAAGTGTCATGAAACTCAGTTCTGATCTTGGTGTTTCGCTCACAGTGCTCAAAGTCTTCACCACCTTGGGCAAGCACCTGTGGTCTTCAGATATGGACCCTTGCAGGCCTTCAGCTAGGGTAGTGTAATAGTTTAATATTCATTTTCAGCTGGATTGGATTTGAAATCATCTAGGAAGTACACCTCTGGGTAAACCTATGGGAGTATTTCCAAAGAGGATTAACCGAGAGAAGAGGACCCTCTCTGAATGTGCTTGGTGTCTTTCTGTGTCTGGCCTCACAGGCTAAATCAAAAGGAGTTAGCGACTGACACACCAACTTTCATGTCTTCTCTGCTTCCTGACTGCAGCCGCACTGTGACCTCACACTCATGCTGCCCATGCCTTCCTCCCAGCCATGGCAGACTATTCTCAAACAGTGAACAAGAAAGCCTTCATTCCTGGAGCTACTTTTACCAGGCATTGGCCACAACATGGATGAAATTAACTCATTCAAGGTGTTGATGACTGAGGCAACTCTCAGCTGGCCACAGAAGAAAAGACGGTGGGACATTTCAGCTTTGTCAACCCCAGGAAGAAGTTTTACATTGCACTCATTAAGTCTCAAAGAAGGTTCCAGGGAGCTGAAGTCTAAATTCACAGTAGCAGCTCTTTAACAGTGTGTCACAAATAGGATTTCATCACTGTTTCACTGCCTTGCAGATGACTGCTAGAACAAGCTGCCCAATAAACCATCTCACTCCAACCTGTCTTTTAATGACAACCCAGCTGACCACCATCAGTGCCATGGGTAAGCTGTAGGAAACAGATGACTGCAGACTGTGGAATGGGATCACTGCTCACTCAGGACCTTGAGTTATCATTGCTGGGAACCAGTGTGGCTGGGGCAATAGCTGACATGATCAGCTGTCACAATTGTTTGTTCCTCGTCTGTGTTGATGATGAGGATGAGGGTGAAAAGTGTCCACTCTAACAGTGCAGGATTTTAATTATTCAGAAGTAATAGTTACTCACAAAGACACCAGAGTTAGTAAGCAGTATTGGGATTACTTTTTCTATAACAAAGAAACAAACATGCCTGGTAAACTATCAAGCTAGAGCATTCTGGGAAAGTCACAGACCCTCAAAGACAATATTGATAATATTTAAAGCCATCCTAATCTTCAGCAGCCAAGGCCTGGCTATGCAGAGTCAAGTTCAAGACTTGGTTGGAAGGATGAAGGAGTTACAGTAGAGCTTTTTTACACTCTGAATGAATTCAGGGAAAGCAAAACTACAAACCATCAAAAGAGAGAACTCTGCCTCAAAGAAAAGAACATGACAGTAGGAAGCTCCTTAGTTGACCTGCTTCAAGTAAAGTTGATATAGCAAGTCCTTCTTGACATTGTCTGGAAAATGCAACCTACTGTTTGAAGCGTTTATGTTAAATCATTAAATGTCACGTGACAAATTTTTCTATTACTCAGGCTCAGCTAGATTCTGTGATAGAAATGAATGATCTCAAATTGGTGACAAAAAGCAAAAGTTCACTTCTACTACCTAGGTGCATGGTATATCAAGTAAGGTATCTTGAAATTGCATCTTGAGCAAAGTTTGGTAGACGATTTTCAACATCAGTACTATTACGAGGCACTGAGGTACAAGAAAGATTGTAAGAAAGTATTTAATGGTCCTTGGAGCTTCCTCTCAGAAACAGCAAACCGTGTCCACTCACATTGCCTCAGCCAGATCAGCTCACACAGCCTACTGTGTACCTCATGGAAGAAACGAAACTCTTTAGGGGACTGTACAGCAGGGACCTCATTCCCAAGGTCATGGTGCTCTGTGTTGTTCAGTGCCTCTCCATTCCTATAGAGTCAGCTGCTCTTAGTTTCTGCCTTCAGTAACCAAAATTATTTGTGCATAAAATTCCAGTCATCGAAATTTAATCTTTTCCACGTTAATCTTCACAAAATAAGCACGCAGACACATAAACACACACAAAAGAGATCCCAGACATACTACTTAAATATTCGTATGCTTTGTGTTAAATAATGAGTAAGTATGGAGCTGGGGAGATGGCTAAGTGGCTAAGAGCACTTGCTGCTCATACAGAGGACCTGGGTTCAGTTCCCAGCATCCACATGGTGGCTCACAACTAACTGCCTGTAACTCCAGTTCCAATTCTCTCTTCAAGCTTCTAGGGCATCTGCCTTCCTGTAGTTCAGGCACACACACACATAAAATAAAACAAAATTGATATTTAAAACCAAAGAAATTGACATTTGCATGTGTTTCTCTATGTCCATCCCCAAATCCTTTCTCAAGTTCAGCATTTGGCAAGAATTCTGAGTTGGTTTTTTTCACTAGGAATTGACTTCTACTATGACAATATTGGGCAGAGATACTGGCCCTGTGGTATGCCATTGTGGTAGGAGCTTGTGCATACAATTTTCTCATGAATGCTTACTAAACATCACTTAATTAGAAACTTCTCAGTGCTGACCTTGCTCAATAAGTAAACAGCAGTTTAGACCCATGCTTCTAACAGAGCTAACACCACAGTTTGAATTCATGGCAACAGTGAGTGTTCTACTCCTGAGTGATAGACAGATCACACTTGTATTTTCTGTTGTTGCTATTGTTCTCTTGATAATTCAGTTTTATTCTTATTTCCTACAGGACATAAAAGGCAATTTTTAACATCAAGTTGTCTCTACTAAAAGCCTGAGTTAGTACCCTCTCAGCTGGATAAAGAAAGGACTTGGACGGATAAATTGTGAAAACTTGAGTAGTAACTATGTGAGCACAGCTGATTGTTTCCTCCTAACTCAGGAAGCAGCCACTGGTGGTAGAGGCATGACTCAAACCAGCGTAGTTACTTGGCTTCCCAAACTCTCTGCTATTTCCCTCACCTGATTCCAAAACTTAATTGACCAGTCATCACTAAGATAATGCTATCATGTAGTTTCCCAATTTCAGGAAGATATTTCTATGACTAATTAACCACAGAAATTGAGCAACTGCCTGGTAGAGGAAAATGGAAGATAAGTTGCCATTGTCACCAAAAAGTTATGATTCAGCTTTCAAAAACAGGGAGAAAATGCTGCGCGCTGCAGCTTTGCAGTTAATGTAACCATTATTCAAAGTATAAACATAGAGATTGAATGCATGCTGTCATCACTAATGACTAAACTTGGGAGTTTAGAATGAACTTGTTTGTCGGAAGCCACAAAGGTCTATAAGACTGAGTCCAGCCACTAGATCAGACAGAAACCCAGGAAGCCCAGTGGCTCAGCAGAGCCCATCTTGATCCCTGACAACACTTGACACAAAAGACAAAACATGCCAGCAGTGTTGGTGAATGAATGACAGGTTTGCTTGCATCCTCGGCTGGTTCCCTTGGGGTTCTCTCTAAGAATTACAGAGGGATGTTTAACCAACACTTAGACAAAGCGATGTTCAGCTGAATCCCAGTAAAACACTAAGTGATGCCCCAGCAGATCAGAGTGGGGCAACCCTGTAGGGGACAGTGTATTCTTTATAAGCACTAAACACAAAATAGCCACTGATAAATTTCTGGTTAAGAAAATAGTTTAATGCATTTATAGCATTTAAATTATCCTATTTAGAAATAATTTTGAAGAATTGTGTACATGTATATATATATATATATTAATTTTATATCCTCCTAAAATATCTTAGTGCTTCAAAATATCAGAAGCTATCTGTTACAATACATTTATGTATTTTATAAATTTTTTTATGTAAATGATTCAAAATTTAAAAAGTCTTTGTAATTGAAACAGAATTACATCACTTTCCCCTTCCATTTCCTTTCTCTTTCCTCACAGCTGTCCCTCCCATGCCCTCTCAACTCTCAAGCTGACATTTCTTTAATTCTATTTGTTACATAGACACACATACACATGTAGACCTGTGTGTGTGTGTGTGTGTGTGTGTGTGTGTGTGTGTGTGTGTGCGCGCGCGCGCGCGCACAAACATATAAATCAACCTGTATTTATTTCTGTTATTTCTGTGCATATGGATTCAGGGACGAATACTCTGCATTGCACAACCAAGGAGGGTCGAATACTTCCCCTTCTCCCAGCTGTCAAACCACTTTCAAATTTAATACCACTAATGATACTGTTTTGACAACCACAATTTTTCCTACTAGGACAAAAGTTCACTTTTTTTCCCAGATAATAAGAAATTAGAATAATGTCATTGTTGAACTTTTATTGCTGTGTTCATAAAGAAACATAAAGAAATGTCTATGAATACAGTTACACAGTTTAATGTGCACAACTGTCCAGGGCACCCAGGCAGGTATATGCTCACCATATGAACTCTTCTTACACATGATAAGGATCCCCCCACCATGTGCCTGTGGTGGTATTGTGTTCCCCAAAATATTGTGCACCCTAATAAACTTATCTGGGGTCAGAGAACAGAACAGCCACTAGATACAGAGGCTAGAAAATGGTGGCAATCATGCCTTTAATCCTAGCATTCCAGAGGCAGGAATCTGTCTGGATCTCTGTGAGTTCAAAGCCACATTGGAAACAGCCAGGCATGGTGACACATGCCTTTAATTCCAGAAAGTGAGCCTTTAATCCCAGGAAGTGAGGGTAGAAAGCAGAAAAGTATATGTCATGAAAACCAGTAACTAGGCTGGTTAAGCTTTTAGGCTTTTGAGCAACAGTTCAGCTGAGATCCATTAGGATGAGGACAGAGAGGCATCCAGTCTAAGGAAACAGGATCACCTGAGGAATTGACGAGGTGAGGAAGCTGTGGCTTGTTCTGCTTCTCTGATCTTCCAGCATTCACCTCAATACCTGGCTCCAGGTTTGTTTTTATTAGTAAGTACCTTTAGGATTCATGCTACAATGTGTCCTCAGTGTGATGAAGCTTTAACCAGCTCTTATTTGATGTGGCTTTTGGTCTTTGAGCCCTGTGCAATGGGTCCACTGCTGCTTTACATAATAGTCAATTGGGGCTAAGCCTCTAACATTCTCACACCACCCATTCTTTTCAAACGCACAAAAGCTATTGCCTCTTATTTTGGGTCCCACAATCATATCACCCATTCTTCTGTGGATGGCCTTTAGACTGTTGCATATTAGGAATAAAGTTGTGAGAATATTATTTTTCCAGTCTTTTGGAGAACATACTACCTCTACCCACCTTCTCTTAGATGTGCCTATGGTACAATTACTCAGTCATATTGTTAGAAAGTGAAAGCCAGGTATGTTGAGCAGGTAGATCAGTTGGAGCACCTCGAAAGCCTCAAGCAGTACTTATGAATTTTTGTTTTCTGTTTTAAAAACTAAATGTTAACTGTTTACAGAACAACATTTATTTATTTTTGAAGTTTAGAACTTTTCTGAATGGCAGATATTATGAGTTATGAGCTTCCCCAAATCACCTCCAGGTTCTCAGTGTAGAAGTGCATGATTTTGACTCTGACACTGTGTCCTGAACATATGTTTGCATGATCAATGCAGAGAGAGGTAAAACATCTTCCTAAGAGTTCTGAACTGAGTCCATGAGAGTACAGATAGTGAGGCCCCAGAGTTACCGGCTGGAGAAGAAGCCTTTCACAGAGAACATTGATTCTCAGTTTGGAATAGGAGAAAGCTCACTGCTATTCGAATTAAACAGCTGATGGCTCTTCTTTGGAAGAAGATGCAGATAGGAAACCCTGCTCATCAAGTTAATGAATTCATTGCTAGTATGTCAGCATGCACATTTAAAACGAAAATTAGTAAAATTGATTTAGAAAAAGTTGCTTGAAAGCAAAACTTAGTGTAATTATGATTATGCTGTCAATGACTCTCTTATCTTCATTGGTAAATGTCAACAAATATTTTGTCAACTTTCAGAGAAATCATCATCAACTTCCCTAAAAAAAGAACAACTCAACTCCAATTCTTAAATTTTTCATTAAACATAACATTTTTTTCTTGGTGTCTTCTGCTTGAAGGGATTTATTACAACATTAAAAAAGCTAAGTAATTATATATGTGCATATGTATAATTACAGGTCTACATTATATAATGTGTCTATCAGCAACTATGCAAGAATGCAGAAAGTAGCCTTTGTAAGAGCTACAACAAAGCCGTTCATCACTCACTCATCACGTGCATTTCGCATGTGCTTAACCTATAATTTGCCACATTGGTCATGCTGAGTGCTGGCAAGCTGACAGCTTCATTATCTCTCAGGCAACGGCACAGCCCTACACTCTCAGGCATTCTTTAATACAGTATTCTGGTTACATAAACAGTCTTTGGCAGCAGATGAGTTCCACTTGGAGGGTTGAGGGTTGAGGGTGTAGCTCAGGGTTAATGTTTTTTTTTTTTTTTCTAGCATATACCAGGCTCTAGGATTGACCCCCAGCACAATATACATACATTTTCATGTGTAAGTGCTGGGTCCTTGGTGCTGGTTTTGTGTTGGCTTCTTTTCAGGCTTGTTTGTCACTCCCTGACCCCTCATTGGTCTCTCCATCATTTCCTGTGTCCACTGTGAACCTCAGCATCAAGCCTATGGGCTTACTTAGCCATAACGAATACCTCACAATTTCCTTGACCCAGATAGTATGACACATTGCGGGTGAAGACTAAGAGGAAGGGTGGTGGCCATTTCTTTCTCACCTGAAGTCACATTGGGTGAAAAGAGCTGCTGGGACAATCGAAGAAAGTCCAGTTTCCATCAATTGCACCAGCGCAAGTCCCAAGCTGCATCAGCCTGTCCTGATTGCTCTTTAACACACTAGTGAGGGACTTCTCTGGTCCTGTGTCCCTCCCTCCCTCCACCCTACCAGCATGGTGTGCGTGTGTGCTCTGTGAGTGGTAGACAGATCTCCCAGGTTCAGTTATCTTCACATAGGGAGGACACTGGCTCTGTTTTATTTACTAGTGTCCCTTTGTTAATCATTGGTGTGTATGGAAGGCGGCACATTCCTGTGTGGAAGCGGAAGTGTGTGCCGATAAGTGTGCACACGTGCTGAGTACATGCCTGTGGTGGCCAGAGGACAACTGCTGCTGTTCCTCAGGAACTTGTTCACCTTCATTTGGAGACAGGATCTCTCCTTGTTGAAACCAGAGATCTGCCTGTCTCCACAGTGCCTTGAGCTGAGATCACTAGGGCATGCCACTACAATAAGAGTTTATGGGGATTCTATGGCTTGAGCTCAGGCCTTCCAGCTGGCAAGACAGGCACTTTTCTGATGGCCATCTCCCTAGCCCTGTCAATGCTTTTTTTGTAGAGATTCCTCCCAACATTTTGACAGATTTGGGACAACCGCAAGGAACATGATGCTTCCTGGATTTGGGGTGTATATGAAAGGACAATTTAAGTGTATTTGTGCTTGGGTGTCCTTACTAGATTGAATTTTAACAAAACTGTCTTAAAATGAGCAAGAAAATAAAGTTTGTTTTTGTAGTTTGAGGGGAAGGGAATTTATGAGGTAGATACTTCGGCTAATTTAAGCAACTGAATTTCTGGCATTTTCTTAACTGATAGCTGGGGTCTTCACTTGTTTCTTTCCTAGTAAGACTGAAAATGGGTCATCAAACTAACAAAAACAGGCAAACAAAACGAACAACAACAACAACAACATCTTCTGCTGCTCACCACTGGGGACCAGCCCCAGTGAGAGTCCCCAGACAGGCATTGCTGAGACTTCCCCCTACACCAGCACGCACTCTGTGTTTCCCCTGGGTTACCTTGTCAGGGATATGAGGCTGAGGATGCCTGTGATTTTATCCTTTCTGTTCACCTCACACATGGAAAGACTTGCAGAGATGAAAACCCTATTGCACGTGCGTCCACAGGTGAGAACTGGAAGCCACAGACAAGCTTAGCATGCCATGTGGAGGTTGCCGAGCCTCTCCAAGACAGCATGTACATACATCAACATTTTATTAGAACAAATGAGAAACTGAATACAAGGGTACCTGTCAGAATAGGGGAACCAGGACAGGCTTGATTGTAAAATCCCCCTACACTTAGAGCAAAAATAGCATTTGTCTGTGGGAAAGGCAGTGTGCTCTATTCCCTATGGGTACACACAACAGTTCTCATCCATTAGAACCTACTTCGGCAACCACTCTCTGCTAGCATAGTAAATCATGAATATGCCAACAGAGTAAATATTGTGAAACACATAATGTGATGTAATACAGTTAAGAAGTCAGACCAGACCTAAATATTTAGTGTGTTGACTTACTATGGTGGTGAGTATATTGGATAGAGGGATGGGGGTGTGGGAGAGGGGCAGATTAAAAAGCAAAGATAACGAGGCTGTTCCCCAATCTAAAGTGAATTCAATTACAGAACACAAACTTTCCAGAAGGGTGAAATGTTTGAAGGGTAGAGATGCAGTGATGTCTGGAAATTTCAGCCCTCTGCTGATGAATCCAGCCACGGAGAGAGGGCTGCTATTTGCCAGAAGTTACACCAGTTAAGAATATTATCCTAGATGCCTGAATAATGCAAGAAGTCAGTTGTATCCTTTAAAACAACCCTTCCAGCTGGCCCTGAGACCTGGGATGCATCAGTGTGTTCCTCCCACACCCCATCTCTGAGTTGTGCAGACAACTCTGAGTTTTTGGCAGGAGCCTGTAGATTGGTGCCGATGGAGGATTGTTTGAAAAGTTGCTGCTTTCTCTTTATTTTTGTTGTTATTTCTCCAAATATTCCATCTGCAGCAGCATCTGCTATCTCAGCTCAGACAGTCCAAACAGATGTACCATTACGTCATGTGATGAGCAGGCCTCTGCAGAGTGGGGAGGCTACTCGTTGGCAGGTAGTCCGAGACACTGCTTTCAAATTCTGCAAACATAGCTGGGAGCCATGACGGGATCGGAACTAATGAGAGGTAGTTTTTCTGAAAACTCAGTAGAGAGAACAGTGAACTCCTTCTGAGACCCTGGTTTATTAGTGTTTTCATCTCAGCAAACTGTGCCTATGCCACAGCTTTTAAAGGATCACAGAGTCTCTCAAGCCTTTTGTTCGGTACTGAAGCTCTTGGGGAGGCAGGTCCGGAGACAACCTCAGTGTTTCTGAACATGTAGTTGAGTGTGAAGCCTGAGAAGGTGACTGTGGGATGCTTAGGTTGGTCACCTGTTGCAAAATACAAAGGAATTGACCACTGTTCCAGAGCTGGAAGCTGGTGTCAAGGAATAGCTTTGCTCTGGAGGGTATGTAGTATGTGTGGAAACATGTTCCTCAGAAAAGGGCACAGAAAAGAACACTGTGGAGCTTTTTCACTCAAGTTGATTGCTAAGGAAGTCATTTGTGACCAGCATCATTGTCTTCTTCATGACCTAGGCCTTTTCTGCAAAAAATGTATTGAATACTAGAAATTTGTAGTCTGTAAGCCAGGCTCCATACTATGGAGGAAAGAAAACCCTTCATACAATGTTATATCTTCTTTTATGCATTGTCCTGTTTGCATTTCATCTAACCTAGTTAAGTTAGGTATTGTTATAAAGGTAGAAACTGCTACTAAGTGTCTTGAAATTTTCACACCAGTCACCAGAAAAATATTCAAAGTGGAAGTATCTAATTCCAAATGACTATCTCTAGAGTGTTCAACCAGGTAAACAGCACCTGGTATATTAGTTACAGTTTCTGAGCCTTAGTTTATCTTCATTAAGCTAGGCAATTTCAGTTGGAATGAAATCATACATGCAAACAGGCATCCATGGATGCAGAAAACATAGGTACACCCATAGAAATATGTGCTCATTACTTAATGTGTGCTTGAGTATGTAATCAATGAATGCACACTGGTAGATAGTGTTCTGTATGTGTGTGCAGAATCTGAATAACCATTAGGTGTTTATCTGTTACAAGGATTATCTTACTTTTGTGCACATTGCTGAAGAAGGGCATTGTTGACCCTAGCAATAATTTAATGATTGTCTTTCTGGACAATTGGCTCTCAGGTTATTTGGAATAGCTTCAGAGGGCTCAGGGGACCACCAGGACAGTCCTCATACCTAGATATGAGGTATATTAGTTACAGTTATACCTAGTGGTGTCTGGCATGAACGCTATAAAATCCCATCTGCTTCTCCAGTATAATGGCCGATCATGGACTCTTAAGCAATTTAGCTGCTACATGACCTTGAACACTACATATTTTTTAGCCCAGACTTACCTTGAACTCAGTATCTATTGAGGATGGCTTTGAGGTTCTGATCTTCTTGGCTCTCCTCCACAAGTACTGGTGTGGAAAATACGCTCTACCATGCCCAGGTTACAGGGTGCTGGCAATCAAATCCAGGGATTCATAAATGTTAAGCTAATACTCTACCTGCTGAGCTAGCATCCCTAGCTTTGAATTTGTCATTGAATATGCTAGACTGTAGCTCCTTTAAAAATGTTTTTTAGATTTATTTTTGTTTTATATGTATGAATGGTTTATGTGCATGTGTGTCTATGTGTCAAATGTGTGCCTGGTACTCAGGAAGTCAGAAAAGAGTGTTGGGTATCCTGAAGCTGGAGTTACAGGTGATTATGAGCCACGGTATGGGTACTGAGATCTCATCCAGGTCCTCTGCAGGAATGATAAGTTCTCTTCACCTTGGAGTCATCTCTTCGGGCCCTCTGGCTCCTTTTGAAATTGGTTGAAAATTACATGACCATGTACAATATATAACAAAGTACCTCGGACTTACTCAGGATTCACAAATGCTAATGACGACTTTTGCTTGCTTCTACTGTGGTTTCTTCACTACTGACAACACTTGCTTTACTTAAATGTTTTACTCCCTATCATAATACCATTTAAAACAGATCAAATAGTAAAAACTAAAGCTGACCAGAAAACGGTATATAGAGATGAGATCTATTTTGTCATGCAGACAAAATTGAGGTGTGACTGTTTGTAAGTTTCAAAATTGTTTAGCCTGTGGCAAATGCTGGTAGCATCAGGCTCAAAGGCTTGTTTATTAGAAGAAAAAAATCTCCTGCATATATATGGAGGAGAGAAATGAGAAAGAAGAGAGGAGAGGAGGGCAGGAGGAAAATAGGAAGGGGAAGAGAAGAAATGGAGAAGAGAAGGGAAGGGGTAAGAGAATGGAGAGGGGTGATGGGGAATGAGAGAAAGGCATCAAGAATCCACAGGTTATCGTCTCTCATTCATATTTCTTTGATGTCTGCTGACTAAGTGTTTTGAATGATTGGTGCCTGTGTCTTTCTGAACATTAGATATGAGTAGATTTTGAGTAAAACTTGGTTTAAGATAGTCTTTTTATAATGAAGGACACACTAAAGGCAACACACTTTGAGTCCTTGGTATTTACTGAAAAAAAAATAAGTGAAGTTTTGTTCTTTGCCGAAAATACTAAGATGCTGATGAATCTGCCTGTAATTATGCTCTGTCAGAGAATGCCAGGCCCGGTTCTGCCTTTTGTTCTGAAGCATTCTGGGGCAGGTTGGCTTCCACATACTGCACATACTCTAACACAATAAATACACCCAGGTTCTCTCTCTGAACTACTTAAAAAAATACAGACCATGTTTAGTGATGTCAATCATACAAAGTACAGTCATACTTGTTTTCCACCTGTGTGGTATGCAAAGGAAAGAATGATATATTCATAAAAAATTAAAAATATTGGAAGATTCACTTCATACACTTTTATTTTGAGTTTTTTTTTTCCCTCTTTGAGACTAAGTCTCTCTATGTAGTCCTGGCTGTCCTGGAACTCCCTATATAGACCAGGCTCACCTTTAACTCACAGAGTTCCTACTGCCTCTGCCTCCTGAGTACTGGGATTAAAGGCACACAACCACCAAGCCCAGTCTCTTCATATACTTTTTCAAATAATCAGAAAGGAATCCCGTTAATCCCTTTCAAGCTAAATAAACATGTTTGATTTGACTTTTGCATCTGAATTACATCTATGTAGCTATAAAAATGAGGAAATGTCTCAGAGAACAGAGCATTGTACCATTTATTCTGTTTGTACTTATATGTTTGTAATGTGTGCATGTGTCTAAAGAAAGGCATCAGGTCCGCTGGGGTTACAAGTGGTTGTGAGCCACCTGACTCGGGTGCTGGCAACTGAATGCTGGTCTTGGTGTTGAACCATTTCACCGGATCCCATTGGTAATTTGTATAGCAACCTGTAATAAACCACCAAGTATTCCCTTTAAACGTGAACATGTAAAGAAAGCAAAGTGGTCAGGGCTTAAAATAAACCTTGATCTAACAGAAAGTCCGCTAGACTAGCATTTAAATTCTACATCCAAGACAGCACCAAGTAGAACCTTGGTGGGATATTTAACCTTTGACCTTCATCTTCACAGATGAACATGAAGGAGTGTGCATGAAAACATACAGGATAGTTTAGAAAGATAAATATTCTACAGCATTTCTCCTAAAAAAGGTGAATCTTTCCATGACTGCTCTAAACACCAGCATCCTGAATAACAAAATATTTCCCCTGGTAACTGCAGAGAATAAGTGATCTAATTCATGTGATATGTCTTTATCTATTCAGGTATCCACATGACCATTTTTAATTATATCTAATATCAATATTCTTTTCCAGCTATATTTCTCAAACATTTTTTTTCTCCATGGAAACTTCTAAGAAAGAAAGCAAAATGCAAGTAAAACCCTTTGTTGCTCAATCCATACAATTTTTTCTTATTGGGTGCCTAACTTCAAATATTAACTACATTATTATTTAATTATATTATTAAAATGATGGTTTCCCCAATAACACTTCTTCCCTATATACTCTTGATTGTTTCAGGGAATTGATTTATCTCTCCATCAAGGTGAATGCAATTGGTTGCCACAGATTTGGTGTCATTAAAAAAATGGAAATTTATTCTTTTACCAGTGTGGAAACCAAAAATCTGAGAAGGTAAGGTGTTGGCAGGAACACGCTCTCCCTAAAGGTTCTAGGGGCAAACCTCCTCGGCCTTGTCAGCTTCTATTCCAGGAATGTGTGTGCACACGACCTCAGTTGCTGTTCCCTCTGCCACATGTGCTTCTGCCTGGAGCTACAGCTTCCTCTCTGTCTCTAAAACGGCAGTAGCCACTGTGACCCACTGATGTAACTGGAAAAATTAAAACTCACCATGTGTAATTTAAATAACGTGAAATTTCAAGCAAGGGCCATCTGCAGATTCCAGGATTTCCAACACCAGCATTTTAGAAGCCTCTATCCAGTTCATGACAGCAGATAGCTGAGCTGTGAGGAAGTGTCACGAGTGTTCCCAGTTGAAGGCATTATTAGGAAAATCACGGAAATGAGACTGAAAGAAGTTGTGATGGTCACGTGTGTGTGGAAAGGGCCTTGATCCAAATCTATAGCTGTTTCCAGACTTCTCTCTGCAGACTTCATACAGTTAATGGGTGATAATATTAATGCATGCTAATAATACTTTCTAAAGTTTAACAGAGAACAAAACAAGAACTCTAATGTCACACAAGAAATAGAAGTCTCCTCTGGGGAAGGCAGTGTGAGGGAAGGGCAGGCCGCTGGAAGCAATCAGGGCATCCTCTGTGACTTCTCTGGGAAGCAATCCCAGCGGTCCATGCCTTGTGTCACTGGCAATGTTGGTCTAAAGACCCACACTAAGGAAGTATGATAACAGAACCACACAGGTGCATTGTGTGTTCAAATTCTAAGATCAGGGAAGGACATTTAAACAGAATCTGGGCAGAAACCGGGATCTAACACGGAAGGAAAAAATGAATCTAATTTCCAGAACAAAGAAGAGTGCTCACCACGATCCAGAGGAAGAGGCCACAAGAAGTTCCTGTTACTTTTTTAATTGATTAGATTTCAACACACCACATGGTTTAAATTTTAAAATATAATTTTACTCTAAGTAGTGACTGAATGAGTACCCCTGTCAGTAGCCACGGCTCTTCCTGATGTCTTGCCATCCTCTTTTGTACTTCATGTTGTCATTTCCCATATGTCTCCTCTGACTTTGTTCTTCTCAATTCCTGCACCTCTCCTGCTTTATTGGATGAGTTTAAAACAAATTAAAGAGTTTCGTAACATCTTTTAGAATTTGAATAACAATTTACTATTATACCCATGCCCACTGCTTAAAGTAATAGGAAACAAGACTACTTTTCTAAAATAATATACAGCTAAGGCTAATATGTTTTCCTTGGTAGCAGCTGAGATGAAAAAGTAGTAAGAATAAATAAGTAGAGAATGTAAATTTAAAGTAGAGAGTTCACAACTGCTATGGAGATTAACTTTTTACATTGTAAATACAAGTCGACACTCAGTTCTAAGATTACATGTTTCATGAGATCATAGCTTTCATTTCTAATTCTAAAATAACTCAGCCTCCTTCTGCTCACACTATTCCATTTCAATCTCCTTCCTCTAGCATCATGGTGGTGTGGTTGGCCATGTACATTTTCCCAGATTCATATACACTGCTGCTAACAATTTTGACTTTCTTACCCTCAGTAAAAGCCAAGAATTTAACATCAATAAAAATAACACTGAGCCAAAAATATTGTTCCCTAATGAAAGTACACATTCAGGTGGTGGTTTCCAAAAATTCTTAGCTTGGAAACCAAGGACAATGTGAAGTGATTTATGGAAAGAGAAATCCCTGGTACTTGACATTAAACGTTTTAATTAGAAATGCACATGGACCATATGTTAAAACTGTATTTCAATGTCTACCAGAGAAAGAGCAGCACCTCCAAGGATATAAGTTGAAAAGAGGGATAAGCTGTCTTTGCATCTTTTAAAAATGCTTTGGAATCCCTAGGGAGGGTCTATATAGGCCAAGTAGAGTTGAGCTGACTAACTTGGATTCTTACGTCTATATATTATCCCAACCAGTCATGTTGTAAGGAAGACACTCATCTAGGTCTCCAACATGGTGCCAGAGAATACAGAGGCCAATCTTTGTTCACACACAAAGGTTTCATGTGATATTTCTGTCTACCAATATAGCACTCAAAAACTTTAAATACACCCAGAAAATTTTAATGATGCAATTGAAACTAAAAAGAATTCTAAAAAGTGACATCTACTTACAAGGCTTCTCCTCTAGATGGATAGCTACAGGCAGCTGATGGTTCCTGGGAAGAAGAATGTCCCTGGTGGTTATCCAATCCCAAGGAGTCATCCCTGAATGCATATGAGCAACATTATATGATGTCAGCAAGTTGTGTTTATAAGTGCACACACACACACACACACACACACACACACACACACACACACACGAACACGTAACAATTATGATTAGAGAATAAGAGGCCTTGAATTTGAGGAGAGAGAGAGACATGGAGTGAAGAGTAGGGGGAGAGAGGAATGATGTAAATGCAGCACTCATATGAGAAATTCCCCAAAACTAAAATAAAACCTTCTGCTTATATGTTTGTGAACACAGCCATTAGAAATCATTTACAGTGTCATGAGCAAGATGGTGAAATTCATAGAATTTGGTAAAGTCTTTAAATCCAAATTCTGTAAAGCCAACTTTCTCTCAATTTAGTGATATGCCAGTAAGGAGGTAGTGATGAGGACATGGCTTGGGTTCTTAAGGGGACTTCAAGATAAGTGATGTGGAGATAGCCCATAAACTCTGGGTTCTGGTTTATCATCATGAAGAGCATAATGTTTATGTTCTTATTTGCCAAGATTCCTTTTTTCTAAACTTTCAACCAGGTTTTAAACATGAAAGTTATTTTGTCATTGACTATAAGTGTGGTCTGCAATCACCAATTGACCTAAAATAACTTCTAGTTGTTTTTGTTTGTTTTTTGTTTGTTTGTTTGTTTGGAGACAGGGTTTCTCTGTGTTGTTTTGGTGCCTGTCCTGGATCTTGCTCTGTAAACCAGGCTGACCTCAAACTCATAGAAATCTGCCTGGCTCTGCCTCCCGAGTGCTGGGATTAAAGGCATGTGCCACCACCGCCTGGCTCTAGTTATTTTTAAAATGCTAGCTTCTAAATCTCACCCCACACTTAACACACTGGACTCTTAAGACATTCCTTCAAGAAACCAACATTTTATACTAATATTATAATATTAGTATATTTTAGTAAGTTAGTATAATCTTAGTGTGTTAATATATAATATTAATATAATTATAATATTATCTACACTTAAAGCTTCTATTTGTAGAAGAATTCATGATTCTAGCTTCAAAGCTATCTGCATCATGCCTGGGACTTCTTTCTATTCCATACTTGATGATAAATTTCAACTATGAAGTAGACTACACTCTCCTCTCACCTTCATGTCCCTCCAACTCCTCAAATCCATGCCCTCTTATTCTATAATAATAATTATTCCACACATATGTGTCTGTACATATATGTATACATATAGATTTGCACTTATAAACACAACTTGCTGACGTCATTTAATGTTGCTCCTATGTGCTCAGAGCTGGCTCCTTGGGATTGGCTAACTAACAGGGGGATTGCCGTCTCGGGAACCATCAGCTACCTGTAGCTCTCCATCTAGAGGGGAAGCCTTATGAGAATTTGCCCATCCATGTTGGCAGAAACTGCATTAGCAAATTAAGAACAAGTATGAAATAGAAGTATGTGCATCAGGATTCAGTTCTTGAAATCTAATCTTGAAGAACTTTAAAAGTAACTACAAGACATAAGATCCTTGGAATACCCTCCTTTGGTGATGATCAGAATGGATATAGCACAGTGTGAAAACCAAGGGAAAGATAATATTATAATGTTAAAAATAAAAGTAACAAATGGACGTGAAGGAAGGATTGGGTTACAGCAAGATTCCAACTCTCCTACTCATCTTATTAGATTAAAATCATTATCAGTTTCACAGTAAAGCAATAATCTCACAAAGCATCGCGTATCAATGACAGCTTGCACCATACACATTTCATAGTTCATGTGCAGATAATCCTAATATTCTAATGTGAAAACTAGATACCTTTCTCCAGTGTTTCTATCTTTGCTCTAAGCAAACAAACCTATTTGTCTCAACTCCATCACAGACTTTCTCAGTTGTGATGAAGTCGGGGAGCACATGCCCCAGGCACATGGTCAGACTCTGATTTTCAAAGTCCCATAATCAGATACGATGTCAACAGTGAACCTGAAGGTTCTGCCGGTGTGATCAAACATTGCTGGCATGGAACATACAGGGGAGAGGGTGGGATAGCAGTGTGATAAGCTGAATCTCAAAGGAATTCATGATGTCACTGGGGAGGAGGAAGAGGAGGAGAGGGATGTCACTGAGAACCTGACAGATCTCCTGAACCTGATAGC
>NC_081421.1:13480721-13583221 GCF_949786415.1 Peromyscus eremicus | reverse complement strand
GGGAACCAATTTCCTTTTCTTTTAACTTCTGAGTCTTCTCCTTAGTCCCTGCTTCTGCCATTTAATGTGCTTAAAATAATTTATTATTTATTATTACAGAATATTAGTTTTTCATGATTACATAAAAATAAAGACACACATAAACAGCTCAGATCTTCAGAAGTACATGCTGAGCCTCATCCCCTGTTTAATCAGCAAAGAAGCAGAATATCAAAATACACACTTAGTGCTAAAATGACTTGACAATATGGGACCCTTTCACGGGACAATAGTATTTTCCAACACATACAGGATGTGGCATGGATAATGGGATGAGAAAACAGTTTGTGTTAAAGAAACAGAGGAACTTTCACTTGCAGTTAAGTAATAAAATCAATGACTGGTGTAGACATCAGACATCATGTAGGACCAAGAGAAGAACCTACGTGGCCTTGGTTTTTTGAGAAGATCCTGAATCACACTGGAAACTCTATGGTTGGAAATCAATAGAGCCTGACTTGCTTTCTAAGGAGCTCTGCTCAGCCTTGAAGGCTGCTAGCCAGGAGAGTTCTTAGGCAGAAGGCGTTGAGATCAGTCTCAGCACTGAAAAAAAAAAAAAGAGCAATGATAACTTATTAAAAAAAAGACACAATGTGTGTAGGTAGCACATTCTTAAAAGTACTCAAAATCCAGCTATGACAAAATAGAAAACAGAGAAAATGGGACATTTCACAGAATAAACAACACAGTGATGTAGGTCTGCTAACCTAGCACTCTAGAGACAGAAGGATCATGAGTTCAAGGCCAGCTTTGGTCCATACAGTAGTGAGGAACAGGTCATTGACATACTGATGAGTAACACTTCCTTAAGGATCACGAAAGATGCTCAGTTCTACCAGACGCTCACTTTCACCTTCAAACCAAATACAAAACTACCCACAATTATTTCATGTTTTTTAACATTTAAGTCTGTAAAATTTCACAGGCGTGTGGTATTTTTGTCATAACAATATTATTTAGTTGAACACTGCACTTGGCTTTTATGGAAACATTAAGATGAGTAGACATGTAGAGTTCTCTAACCTTCCAGGTAACATTTCGAAAATGGCCTTGAACTCAGGACTCTTGTTCCTCGGGAGTGCTGGTGTGACACCCGCTGCACCAAGGCAAGGCTATTCTGTAAAAATCTTATTTTGTCCATTTTCTAGTTTATTGTAACTAGACTTTCAGTTTGATTAAAAGAAATCACGTTCAAAGAATAGCATATACTCCAATATTTTGTTTTTTTGTAAGTAAGAAAAACAGAGAAGAAATAAGAAAGTAATTTTTTTGTGGAATCAGGAAGAATCTATAGTATAGGGATAACCATTCTCCAGAGAGGGCAGGAAGAAGTTAGTGGAATACAGTTGAGATAATGGTTTGCTGACCATTGCATTTTAGTGTGACATTGACTTTTGAACGATGTTAAAATTTCATATACTGAACAGTAAAACAAGATCAACTCCAAATTGCATCTAAACATAAACAAATTGATGTATTTCAGACTTCAAATAACAACATACAAAAAATTAATGCACTTAAATAATCTTAGAAAAAGCAATCTGCTTTGTACATGTTTGGTGGTAGGTACCTGACTGTTAGCACTGAATGCAGAGGGCTTAGGGACTCTGTTGATAATTGTGGTTCGAACACAGCTAATTTGGTATTTCATATTTAATATAGGGCAGAGCTCAAAGGAAAATTAATGTTGAGAGCTAGAGTGCTCAGTGAAGAAGATAATACATGGAAGTTGACAAATAAATAAGAGGCTGAATTTGATGTAAACCCAGCACTTGTGAATCAAGGCAGGGGGATAAGGAGTATAGTGAGACTTTGTCACAAAGAAGGGGGAGGAGGAGGGAGGGAGGTTTGGAGGAAAGAAAGGGCTAAATAAAGAAACAGTAGAGAAAAGAAAGAGTAAGACACAAGAACATTGTGAGTGTGCACACGTGTGTGTGTGTGTGTGTGTGTGTGTGTGTGTGTACTATGTTTTCTAGCTTCTCCCTAAAGAGCCTACTAACTACGACATCCCAAGAGCAGTGTGAATGCCCAGACCTCAGACTTAGAATTTTTAAGTGTCATTTTATATTAAAGAAGACCAAGACTCCTTCAAAAATAGACAGTTTGGAATAATAATTGAGCACTTAGAATGTAGCAGCCTGAATTTGTATCTGTTTTATGCCATGTGACCTTGGCAGACACACTAAATCCATTCCACAATCTCCCCATCATGGAAATGAGATACAGTCATTGCTAATGTTTATTCTGTATTAGTTATCTGCCAGGCACTTTATAAGATAGCATCCCTTTGCACTGGTTTCTTAGGAGTTGCTAATATGAAATCACAAATTATAAGATTTTAATTTTTTCACATTTAAATATCTTGAAATTTAAGCAGCATAAAAATCTAAGCCAGGCATATATTTTCTTATTCTCTAAAGGAATTCTTCAGCCAAAAATAAATAAAAAATTATAACATCCTGGACTGTTGGTTCATCCTGGTAGTCCTAGCACTTGGAAGGCTGAGGCAAGAGGATTGCTTGAGTTGGAGACCAGAACATGGCACCATTATGGATTCTAGAACAGCTTACGCTACACTGGGCTGGAGAGTGAGGGCCCTGTCTGAAAATAAATATGAAAAAAGAAACTTAAAGAGAAACATATCAATGTCCCAGAAGGAAAGGGCACAGGACCCCAGTGACAAGTCATGTACGTCCTCAGTGAGGTGAGGTGAAGTGAGGGGCTTGGACTTCATTGAGAGGAAGTTCTACTCTGTGCTTTCATTCAGATTATAATGGGGTTCAACAGCACCCCATGGATACAGGCTAGCATTCCAATCCTTTTGGAGAAGCCCCATAGAGTTTGATTCTGCCTTTGGGAATAATTGTCCATTTTTCCCATCTCATGCCAAAGTCTCTACTTACTTTCAGTAGCTAAGTGACAGTTTCATTGATAAATATCTTTCCATCTACTCTCTTCAAGCTCTTTGGAAGAGCCTGGCAACCTCTCATCATTAGTGCAGTGTAAACAGCTACTGAAAGATTTCTCAGGGTTTTAATGTTTGTGAAGTTTTCATTGTATCCTACTGCCCCATAATCTTGGCTTTTGTTTATCATACTAACAATAGAACTGATTTCTAATTGTATTGGTTGGTGCTTTGTCATTGAGACTACTGAGTAAAACTCTAAGCTTCCTCATACCCACACCATTTTCTCTCCTTCCCCCCAAAAAAGAGGTGTAAGGTCACCCGACTTCACTGTTTCACAGATCTGTTTCAGGTTTTGATGTGTTGTTGACATTCAGCTCTAATTCCAGGCTCCTAGGACTGACTCTGGAGTTAACATTGACAGGTAAATACTAGTACATGCAAAATTACTTAGTTGAGAAAATCCCGGAATTTGAAGAATATTTTCAGTAAAACAAACACTTCCACAAAATACATGTGCTTCAACCAAGGGATGCTCCTGAGGAGTCATAAGAGAAAATTGCTACTGGAGGGGTGGGGGGTAGAGAGAAGACTTTCCAGAAAATTCTATCCAATTTATAGATTATCCTGAGAGAGATTAGAATGGCCAACACAAAACCTCCAAATTTCTTTTTCACACTCCCATTAATAGTAGCCAAAGCAAATCTAACTAGATGACCACATTGGTGACATATTAAATATGTATTTTTTCTTAGAGCGAATGATAGACTGAATTCCAACAATGCCTTATTTATAAATCTCATATACAGACAGGCAATAGTTGGGCTATCTTGATACAAAGGAGAGATAAAGGGTCTTGATTTTCCTAAACTTTATTTTTTTTTCTGGAACAACTGACCTATTAGTCAAACATCAACATAGGGCCAGTCTTTAAAACACTGTAGGCTTTTCAGATAGAAACTGTAGTATAATTCGTTAGGAGAGAATGGATTTCAATGATAATAGTTTCATCGGCTGCTGTAGATAAAACCTGCCCAATTTTTATACAGTTCTTGTGACAATGACCTATTAAGGCTGTTTGACAGCTTAAAGCACAAATTATACCAAAAGCAAAGCTATGCTGCCCCTCAGTGTCAGAGGTCTCTGTTCTCTTCACAGAAACTATTTTAAGGACCCCAGCCCACTTGTCATTGAAGGAAATTGCCTGTTGTTTATGAGTTCTGATTGAATAAAAATCAAAATAGTCCATAAGTAGTTTTTCTCCTTTTATTTCATTTGATTTATAGCATTTGCTGTTTTTATTAACATTTGTGCTGTGGGATGGTCTGTATGTCAAATGTGTTGCTGATTGGTCAATAAATAAATCACTGATTGGCCAGTGACCAGGCAGGAAGTATAGGCGGGACTAACAGAGAGGAGAATTGAGAGAACAGGAAGCTGGGTGAGGGAGACACTGCCAGCCGCCATGATGACAAGCCGCATGTAAAGATGCTGGTAAGCCATGAGCCATATGGCAAGGTATAGATTTATAGAAATGGATTAATTTAAGCTATAAGAACAGTTAGCAAGAAGCCTGCCACGGCCATACAGTTTGAAAGCAATATAAGTCTCTGTGTTTACTTGGTCGGGTCTGAGGGGCTGTGGGACTGGCAGGTGAGAGAGATTTGACCTGACTGTGGGCCAGGCAGGAAAACTCTAGCTACACATTTGATTTGGTTAAACATATGTACCTATGGGCAGCACTACTAACTAAACTTAGCGGGTTATTAAAAATGGTGTGAAGATAGGAGGCGATAAGTTGAGAGCAAGGTGAGGGAACTTGAGGGGATAAATGAGAGACAGATAAAATAATATCTCAGTGTACACAAGTATGGAAATCTCAAAAATAAAAAAGAAATTAACTAGGCTTTATTTCCTATATCTTTCTTAGCAACAAGTCAACAACAAAGAGGAAAGTAGCAAATTGAATCTGGTATCCAATTTTATCAAATATTTAGAATACTTCTATCTATGTGTAGAGCATAGGACCATTGAAGCTCCAACCACCATGCTTAAAAATCACTGGACACGGTGCATCCATCTGCTGTGGGGGAATATTTGATAAATAAATCATTAAAAATAGACTTGGAGTATTACTGTCATAGACATGGTTGGCTTTTATTTGTGTCCTTTAGTCTCAAACAGATACTCTAGCCATTTTCATGGTTTTTCTAAAACACACACACTTATATACACATACACTTACACTTACACACACACAATGCATTTTAAATACCACTGTAGGAGGCCAGGAAAATGCAGAGCAGACCTGATGGCATTCTAGCAGAGAAAGCTACATATATTATTTAAAAAAAAAATTAGGCATGATCCTCCTACTGTATTTTGGATTGCTTATAAACTCTGCTACAAATAAAAAGTATTCCAGGAATCTATGACCCTCACTTACATATCTAAATACTGTGTATATTTTTGATAAATGCTGCAAAAGGTTGTTATTTCATTTATTGCTTTTGTTCTAAATTAAACTAATAAAATAATGGAATGACTACAGTGTCGTACTGAAGTGGCCTTCCAGGACTGTTTCAAATTATAGCCCAAGTGTGGTTACTGAAGAGACAAGCATCATTGTGCCTCGGAGAGAGTCCTCTTTCAGCAAAGCCCTTTCTGTCTACATTCCTCTTAAGGATTCCCAGGCACTGAAATTATTTCACTCAAGTTAATTCCATCCCCATTCTCCATGGCTCATTGAGCAAGTCCCAGGCATGGCTGTTTGTGCTTGTAGGGAGAAAGTGAAGGTGAATATGATGTTTCTAAGGACAAAGCAAGTGCTCTCAACAATGGCCACTAAGGTTCACAGCTCCCCTTGAGATTCCCTTCTCTTTGTGGAGCTAAGTTGTTTATTTTGAGCTCTCAATGACCAGTGCCAAAGTATGTCGTGCACTAAATTGTTGAATAAGGCACATGCCAGATTTCCAGGTGCAAAGTTCAGTAATGCCCAGAGTATCTGTGTCTGTGCTTCCGTTCTACACTAATTTCAGTGGGTTTGGTTCTGCTTCCCACATTACTACCCAGTTCTTCCTTGTTTGATAGACTTTGCGGAATCAAGATGTTTCAAGATTTTTTTCCCTTACTAC
The DNA here is from genome assembly GCF_949786415.1 of Peromyscus eremicus. Taxonomy (NCBI): domain Eukaryota; kingdom Metazoa; phylum Chordata; class Mammalia; order Rodentia; family Cricetidae; genus Peromyscus; species Peromyscus eremicus. The sequence goes on along the minus strand of NC_081421.1, from coordinate 13,577,143 downwards.
TCAAGCAAGAGTCTCCTGTCATAGTAAGTAAACGTGTCGTAGTTAATCAAATGCTGCTGTTGACAAAACCAACCTGCAGGATCAGAAGTCAGCAATGTGTAACTTTAGGGCAGTGATTCTCAACCTTCCTAGTGCTACGACCCTTTACTACAGTTCCCCATGTTGTGGTGACCCCCAACCATAAAATTATTTCCGTCGCTACTTCATAACTGTAACTTTGCTACTGTTATGTGTCATAATGTAAATATTTTTGGAGACAGAGCTTTGTCAAAAGGATTACTACCCACAGGTTGAGAACCGCTGCTTTGGGAGACTAGGGGAGGGTCCCGTGGGTGATTCTCTGAGGCTAGTGATGGTCAGCTTCTCGTGTGAAGCGCTGACATCACAGGAGTGCTGGAAGAAGGCGTATCCTCTAGACTCAAGGATTGGCATATGTTTGGCATCTGTTTCACCTTAATAAAGAAGTTTACTTAAAAGTTAATAGTTATTTAGCTACCCTCGGTGGCGCATGCCTATAATCCCAGCACTAGAAGAGCAGAGACAGGAGAATCACCTAAATTCAAAACCGTCATGGGCTGTGTTGTCAGTTCTAGGCCAGCTAGGGCTGCAGAGTATGCCTTGTCATCTCACCCATCCTCATGCAATGGGTACCTTTACTTCCTTCTGACTCCTCAAAAACAGACTCTGCCAGCTCTGAAGCATCAGTGTGTGCTGCGTATGCTGAAGCCCCGTGAAGTGATGACGAGAACAGGCTAGACTTCCAATGTGTTCTTTCAGTCAGGATGGAGAATTTTAGAATTTGGGATACTGTCTGCTTGAAGAACTGTTCTTTTGTTATTTCCAATGAGACAATTATGATATGTAGCATGCATATTTTATGAGTCAGCATATTTATGAGTTGCATGTATGTAGTTATACGCACAGGCACTGACTTACACATCTCTGTTTGCTTCAGTTAATAGCACTGCCCTTCAGCATGCTCTGACTCTCTCTCGGCCATTCATCTTTGTTAAAATCTGAGAAACTAAATAGAAGAATCTGAAATTAAGGTCAAAGTTACAAGTGACTAAGCCAGAGATCTAGGGACAGTGATTTACCACTCCCCCATTCAATTTTTTTCCTATACATTTCAAAGAAATAAAAAATTAAACACCTTTCCTGTCACAATAAATGATGGTTGTAGAAATTACAATCATTTGGCCGGGCGGTGGTGGCGCACGCCTTTAATCCCAGCACTTGGGAGGCAGAGCCAGGTGGATCTCTGTGAGTTCGAGGCCAGCCTGGGCTACCAAGTGAGTTCCAGGAAAGGCGCAAAGCTACATAGAGAAACCCTGTCTCGAAAAAAAAAAAAAAAAAAAAAAAAAGAAATTACAATCATTTGCAAGGACTGTTTAACTCCAAAATAAAAAAAATTAGTCATTTTTTCATCAGCCGTGTGTATTTTATGATTAACTTTTCTAAAACTCTGAATTCCTTGTAAAGATAACATCAAATCACACTGAATATGTTTTTCAAAAATGTTCCACATCTTTATTAAAAAGTGATCACACTGAGATCACCAACTGGAAATAAGACACAAAACAAATATATCAAAAAGAGTTTTAACTCAAACTCAGACCTTCTACGTAGCTGCAGAGTTAAAATGAAAGCTTCAACAGTAAAATCAGAACCCATTGGACACATTCCTTACAATCAAACAGTGTAATGTGCTAATTAAATCAATATAAGGGGAAGTAACACAATAAGCCTTAACCCATGAATTATATAAACATTACATTAAAAAGCACTTGGAATATACTTGTTAATTGCCTGTATTTATTCATCGAACATAAGACTGAAATATAATGAAATCATTATGGGAAGAACAATGAATGTCAGTGTCAGCTGGGCTCCACACACTGCATGCTTAACTGCATAGGGAAGGACCACAGGAACCAGCAAGCCATACGCAAGGCTGCTGTATATACTAAGATGTCCTAGGATGAAGATTGTCTTCCAAGATGTTCATTAATGTTGAGTGTTAACTTAGTAAATCCATGCTTGCGAGTGCTCTCTGTAGCTCCCTAGCAAAGGCCTAGCCCACCCTCGAGAGCAACGGTCTCAGGTTGCCTTACTTATGGCTAGAAAACCATCTGTTTTGTTACTGTTGCGTGAAATCACCCCGGTGCTCACATGGTGATACATTGTTAGGTAACAAGCAGTCATAAACACTGGGAACGGAAAAACAAATGATGCCTCCATACCTTTAAATCAGTCTGCCAAAATGGTATGGTTTGAACCTTATTTTAACTCAAACATCGCAGACACTTAAAAACAAATAACATTTCTTGAGAACTGATACATTTTAATGGATTTTTTTTTTTTTTTTTTTTTTTTTTGTGCACAGCTCCCAATTCATACTGTCTCTGAGGTCTGGACTATTAGTCACCCAATACCCTAGATCAGAACACTGAGAACTGGAAGGTTGGGTTTTCAAAGCTGGTAAGTGTCACTGTCGGATTTGAACCCAGGATGTAGATCTTTACAACTGCAGCTCACAAGTCCATCTTAAGAAGTACGCAGACTCTGATGTAACTGGAGCAAGCATGATCCAGAAGAGCTGGCTGTTTTTCCACACACAGAAAGAAAAGAAGCCAGGAGAGTTTGGTCTGTTCTACGGTTAAGATCAAATAACTATTAACATCAGGTTTCAGGAAACTGGATAAAATAACCCAACAGAACAAATTTGGTTATACCACTTTTGTTTCTATTTTGTTATATGCTCGCAATACTGTATCTGCTTGTCAACTCACATTCTTTACAAAAGGAATGCATTGAAGATGAAAAAGACAAATCATCAAAAGTACTTTCTACTCTTAATTTGGTAGAGGGAAAAAACATGCTGAACATTTTAAAAATTTGTACTGTTCTATAATTCAATGAGAGTTGAACTAAAGAAAATAATGAGAGTAACAACAAATAGAAATATTTCCTTCAGAATGGAGCTGGTGAAGAATGATAAAAGTGTCAGCTCTCCTAAGATCAGTGAAAATCAGTAAACTGAGGAAGGAAAGAAGAAAAAACTCCCAGGATAACGTTGATGCTCTAATTTCTACATTTCCATCTTCCAAATTCTTCAATACTTTTCACATGTATCTTAGATAGAATCTGAAGTAGAAAAGTAGATTTGGGCCTATTCAGAAGCCTTAGAGGCTTTTGTTACCTTTTTTGGTAAAATCCATGTGTTTTTATTTGCAGGCTACATATTTTTCTGAATTCATTTATTTTTTAATTTTAGAAAAATTTCTGCCTCAATAAACCTGATTGTAAGAAGCATTCTTTTTCCATAAATGAACACTTCTCCAGTTTCTTGTCTACACGTGACTGACTAGAGAGAATGGACACCAATCTCTGTGATTTTCGTTCCTGTCAACTATTCCCTATAGATTTCAACATTTCAACACTGTGGAAAGAGAGAGAGGTGTGACACTCATGTCTGAACTCCATTGAATCTGAACACCGAGGAAAAGGGCCAGCTCTGAGTCACAGAGCAAGTTCTGGACCAACCAGGGACAGTGAGCCAGGCTGAGTCTAAAAGGTTATGTATTAAAGGTCTGGGGCTGAACTCAGTGAGGAAGCACTTAGCTTGTCGGTGTGATCCTAACAGTCACATGAGGCTCTCTGCAGCTTTCCCCAGGATCACTCCACAGGCTCGCCAGCTCAGAGCCAAAGGTCCAGAGAACCTCTTGCCTCAGTGACATCTCAGAGCTCAGTAACAGACTGTCCATTCGGGGAACAATACTGGCAGCACTCTTGACCCATTCAGGAATGAGCTGTTAAGCCAAGCTCCTAGCCCAGGACAAAGAGGCTTAAAGTCCGAGACAGCCTGGGGCTTGCCTCAGCAATGGTCAACTCATCTTCCACTCACCCCTGTGGTGTTCTGAATTGGACTACATGCTGAAGCCATCTTTCTCTTAAGGATGTTTACCTGCCCCTCCTCCATGCAGATCTGAAATACGCAGTGCCCTCTGTCAAGCTCCACTCCCATTGACTGCAGCTACATACCAGTTCATTTTTCATAACATGTCGCACCCTGAAATGATCTGCAGTGGACTTCCTCATTTAACGATTGCTACTACCTAAAAGCCATGCCCTTCTCCTCTAGTGCTCTCTAGACTTTTGTGGTGCATATCACTTTTTAAGATTTTCAGATACAAATGAAAACTTAGCCCATCCGTTTGAGTGGTACAAGGAAGAGATGGAAGCCTCACTATGCAAAATGGGCCCGGACGGTTTAGTCCTCATGCATTTTGACAGCTTCCAAATATAGAAACCCTGTCAGAGTCTCAGAATTAAATTCCCCTGCAATAACTTAAGTAACAAAAACGTAATTATTCTGGCTCATGATACAACTCATAGACAGATACCTACAATAACTTAAATAACAAAAATGTAATTATTCTGGCTCATGACACAACTCACACACAGATAATTGAGGGTGACTTTCGTCAAGAGGGATGAAGAATCACACCCGTCGTTCCTTGTCTTAATTGGCAAATAAATGCAAGCTTGTGGTGGTGAGCAAGTTCACAGCCCCCTCTCCTGTGCTGAAATGCTCTTGGATACAGTTGAAAGAAAATGGCCACATATGGTCCATTAGTTTAAATGAGGTGGGGGAAGGACAGGCTGGGTTATTAATGACACTAACTCACCCTTGCACTGGGTTGTTGCCTTGGCGGGAACCTGGCAGGCCTCACAGACAAATGAAGGCCGAGATTAAAAGGTGAAATATGTCAAATGTGCATTTGGTTCAAGAAAGGAAAATGATGTAAATTGGGTTTTGAAGGACATCTAATTTGTACTTCCGTAGTACAGCTTATCCTTCAGTGACTAACGTTTCTTACGTGGCTTAGAAAGTATTGAGCTAAAATTAATTTGGGAAATCATCGCTATCCTTTCACAATGTCCTTCCCATACTCCTTATCCTGATGCCTCAGTTGTAGAAAGCTGGCTCTTGTTTTAGGCTGCCTTTCAATTATCAAGGAAGATATTACTAGGTCTGTAACTTTTAGACAACTTCTAAAAATAATGAGCAGTTGAATGTGGACTAACAGCCATTCAGGGAGGCATCTCTGGCATTCTTACATCCTAAATACTGGAAAGGCATGAAACACTGGGCTCCGTTTATGGGCCCTTGGGATTATCACCTTTTCTCAGACCTTCAGGCCTATGGAAAGCTCTAAAAGTCTGAGGATAGATCCCACATTGACTCAATGCCTTCACTTGACACGGTATACCTCACACAAGCTCTTTTGAAACTACTCTTTTTAGGCTGAAGAGATGGCTCAGTGACCAAGACATGCATAAAGATTTGCAAAAGATCTGGTTCTCAGCATCCATGTCAGACACCTCACAACTCTCTGTAACTCAAGTTCTAGGGGAGCCAAGACCTCTGGCCTCAAGGAGCATCTACACTCACATGCACAAACTCATACACAAACACATATGCAAGCACATAATTAAAAAATAAAAAATGATCTTTAAAAATACCTTCAAATACATGTACAAATGAAAGTCCAGGTCATGGAGAGGATTCAGGTTTCCAAGTCACTTTTGAAATGTCTCAATACACATGGACATTTTATGAAAGCTGCAGAAGAAAACTGCAAAGAATTTGAAAATTGATTGCGTCAAGACTCAAGCTTGTTTCCTTTTGTTTCAGCAAACCACTGTCCAATCACCAAAGAGAAAAGTTGTATTTATTGTTTTAGTGTGTATGTATGTGTGACCATGTGCACCTGTTTGTGTGTTTGTGACCATGTGCACCTGTATATGTGTGTCTGTCTGTCTGTCTGTCTGTCTGTCTGTCTCTCTCTCTCTCTCTCTCTCTGTGTTTGTGTGTGTGTGTGTGTGTGTGTGTGTGTGTGCATGTTGGATCCCCTAGACCTGGAGTCATAGGTGGTTTTGAGTTGTCCTACCTGAGTTCTAGGAACCAAACTCGATTCCCTGGAAAGTAGTAAGTGCTCTTGACCACCGAACCATCTCTCTAGCCCAAGTTTGAAGATTTTGACAAGACAAAGAAAATACTGAAAATTAATTTTCCTGGAATAGCCCTCCTTCCCACACTAGGTCAGCCCTGTCACTGTCATTTCCTTCATCTTGCACAAAGGTACAAAATCGCAGTGATTTTTAAGCAGAGAGACAAGATGAGTGAGGCCCAGAGAAGGCAGTGAGTGCCAGCCTGCTTCACAAATATGTAAGACTACAGCTGCTTAACCAAGTCATTCTGAAGTCTTAAGCGTGTAAGATTTTTTTTTTATTATTCCTGGTAATTTAATCGTAATATCTCTGGAAATTTTTCTAGTTACTTAGAACTTACTAAACATTTCATGCAGATAAAGTTCTTAAAACAACTTTTAAGACACGAAGTTGTGGATGGCAATGGAATGTGTTTTTCAGATTTGCAGATGAAAAAACAAAACCTGAGACCTGATGGGTATTATATTTTCAGTCACTTTTTCCTTGGAGGATCATGTTTATCTGGGTCATAAAATAAAATTATAGAAATGTTAAGAGGGCCAAATTTACATTACCAAAATAATCAGAGCTCTTAAACCCTTCAGTAATTGTCACTAATAGCTATGTGAAAAATAAACATTTCTCTGACATGGATTAGTGCTGGAGAGACCTAAATGGGAGGTTTTATTACTTAATTATCCCCCAGGTATTCTAGGAGAGATGACCAGGATTATCATGAACTCCCTGTGTTTGCATTCAAGTTTTGTATTGGGGGTTTAGAAAATATATGATGATGCCCTCTGTTGCTTTATTCATCCCAAACAATGTTGTATTAGCCACTGACACTGAACTGGGTTAACAATATTGTTTATGAGACAGGGTCTTAGTCCATTTTATGCTTCTGTATATTGGAGAAGAGACATTTATTTGGCTAATGGTTCTGGAGGATTGAAAGTCTGAGACCAAATTCCTGAATCTACAGAGAAAATTGATGATATTCAGTTTGACAGGATTTGAATCGCCCAGGAGATTTGTCTCTGGGTGTGTCTGTGAGGATGTTTCCACAGAGGTTTAACTGAGTAGAGCACTCCCATCCTGAATCTGGGAGGAAGCATCCCATAATCTGGGGTCTCAGTCTCTGCTCCCCTCCCCCACCCCATCTGTGTGTGTGTGTGTGTGTGTGTGTGTGTGTGTGTGTGTGTGTGTGTGTATGAGAGAGAGAGAGAGAGAGAGAGAGAGAGAGAGAGAGAGAGAGAGAGAGAGAGAGAGAGAGAGAGAAGGGCAAAATGAACATCTCTTCTTTGCTGTTGGGGATTACTTTAAAGAAAAACTACAGGATTATAAGAACTGCAATGTAGTTTTCATTAAAAAAAAAAAAAAAAAAAAAGACCTCAAACACTTTCCAGTCCTAGCTCATGTCTTAGCCACAATGGCACTTAGCTTTTTATACACACAATTACTCATCTGTTCATTTCATCTTTCACTCACTTATGGAATATTCAATTAACTTCATTGACACAGCATATGCAACTTCTGAAGAGCTTTGAAAACACAGTACTAACCCATGCTCAGCATACATAAAAGTTCTCAGAATAGAAGTCAGGCGGGATCTGAGCCTGCACGTGTGTTCAGAGAAATGTAGAATTCCTGTTAGGCAAGAACTCATTGTAGGTAAGATAACTGAACAAATTTATTTGGTACTTATTAAAGTCATCAGTTTATGTAAAACTTGAAAGTCTCACATTGTTGGCAACATGATCAGACTCCATTTTCAGCCCTCTGACTGAAGTGTTTGATTATTTTCTGATTACATGAAGACTTAGGCAAAGCAGAATGAGAGTAATAAAATAAAACCTTCTAGAGACCCTGATTCCATCCTCAGTACCAAAGGGAGGGAAGCAAGGAAGGATGGACAGAGGAAAGCAGAGACTCTAAGAACTGAGATCTCTCAACAAGCCTTGGGAAAAATAAAATAAGATTATTTGACCAAATTAACAGGAAATTACAGACACAATACATTCTAGCACGCTTAGTTTATCTTTCAATATTTTTCAGACCTATGTTTTTAAATACAAGTGTGAATATCAGCAAACAATTGTCTGGGCTCAGCTCCCTCTTTCTACCATGTGAGCCCTAGAAATTGAACTTGTTTTGTCACACTTAGTGTCAAGTACCTTTCCATGCTGAGCCATACCACCAGCCCAGACCTGTTTCTTAAACAGTATTATTTTTAAATTTTGGTTTCCTATCAGACTATAGAAGTTGACTACTTGGAAATATTTTTACATTGGTATAACTAATAGGCAACTTGAAAGATGGTGTTCTCTCAAAAGCAGAATTATTCCTTAGTGGAGAAAAAAAATTAAATTGAATTTGACGACAATTGAAGTATAAACATTGCCAGAAATATTTTAATGACTGTTTCAGTTACAAGCAAATGCACAAGGTAAGAAAAGCCTGCTGTGTTATGCATCAGTATGAGGCTCTGATTTTCAGTTACTTGGGATCTACAATTAGATTAACCATGCTATATTTCAGTCATGACATTTTCATTATTTCTTTGCCAACACCCAATTTATGTTCATCTACATGAGAGGGCATACATTCCCCCGTCCACATTATATATATTGGTAAACTAAAAAACACAGAAATCATGCTAGTAGTGGGTCTTTGATCATATCTCTACAAATCAGATTCCACAAACATCGGTCTCATGTAGAAACTGGCTAATGACCAACATGCTCACTGTCAAATTAACTGTTCCCATCTGAGGTGATAAATGGCAGGTCCATAGCTGCAAATCAGAGGATATGAAAAATGGCTCCTTGAAATCTGTTCTTAACATCTGGCCTTCCAATCTATGTGCCCGTGTAAATGGGACATGCTATTTATTCCATTTTGCCCCTCAAATATTAGCTTCTGTGATAATTTGTTTCAGAGTTATATACCTCTGTAGCATCTACTACATGAAAAGATTTACCCTTAGATTAATAAAGGCCAGATATTCGGGCTCACACAGGTTTGACCCTCAACCTTTATGTAGGAATAATTCAAAACCAGCAACCTTGGGACAGTATTCATACAAGCCTCTTCCATGCACACACACACAAACATTTCCTCAAAGAGTTCTGTGTAGGAATGTTCCTCTAAACCAACTATGAATTTCTCTTCAAAAGGACTAATATGAGACATTTCTATGGAGTTTTCCAAGCTCAATGTGAAACAAATATTAATGTGAGTACATACTGATTACCTTTGCTACAGTATCTATTACTGTTGGAATAGAAATACAATACACAGACCTATGCAAAGAAAAGCAAGTTAAACAAATCACAGAGTAGAAATGTATTGGTAACTAATATGCTTGTACTAGAAAACTCACTGAACATGGAGACAGCCCTTGAGGAACTCAAAACAGAACTTGTTCTATATGGGACATTAACAACATGATTAATACACCTAGATGTAGTTTATATAATATTTTAAGTAATTAAAGGGTTGATTTTATTCATCTGCAGTATGGCATAACAGCTGTATATACTCTGGAGAGAGACCACGGGACTTTCAAAGGACAACTTGGTCAAACAATAACTTCTGGTCTATGTGAGGCTTGCTAGCACAATGGAAGAGGTTGTGTGGCCAGCAGCATAGGGTCTTCGATAGTTCTGTTCACATCCACCAGTAGAATGAAGTGATTCAGGCATCAAGGACTCCCAGAACACAGAACTTTCTAACCCACACAACTCCAACCTTAGAGTGCAGTGAGTGAACTCACAGGACATGTGGTCTGGCCCACCATTATGGATAAGGAATGTTAAAAATTACGTTTTTGACTTTAACACTTAAGGGAAGAGACTTTAACCGATACTCAAATTCAGCCTAAAGTGCTTTAAAAAATCACCATTGTGAATCTCACTGTCGAGTGAGTCCATGGAGCAGACAGACCAGCATGGCAAGCCATTACAGGAATAAAGGGTCCAGGCTCCTTAGTGATTTGTAACTTAGTGCATGGGGCGGGCTCCCCACCACAGCAGACTAAGTCCTTGAAACTTCAAAGTTTAACTTCACAGGGAAAAAAGAAAGAAGTGAAATTAAAAAAAATAAGATAACATGCTTTCAAGGCTGCATCCAGGCATGTGGCTTTTGTGCTTGGGAAGGATATACTATGTAGGAAGACAAACCCCGTGTTTCAAAATAAGATAATTTTTATCTCATCTGAGCATATGTTTAGATCACAAATGCCAGTGGGCATACTGGATGTTTTAACTACCAGAAATACAAATAAAACAACACAGAAGTGATTAAATCCACAGCCTCCTTCATTATAAGCCATACAATTGTATTTACAGTCTAGTTGTATTGGTCTAAAAATTAATCATGAGATCAATGTTTATATTTTTAAAAGAAGCAAATAGCCACATTCCTTCATCTAACATAGATCAATTCATCATTTGTTAATTCATGTTTATTTTATTTATTAGTATTATTTATAAAACATAAAAACAGCTCTTACAGTCAGTACATTGATAATACTCTTTTTTTGTGGAGGGACTGAAGAAAATATATCAATTCTCGGGATATCAGCAGAGAGTTAGCTGCACTATGGAAGATAAACAAAGCAGGCATGGTGAACTACATTTTAATTTTATCTCACTAGTCACAAAGAGAGGCAACTTTAGTCACTACTTACCACTATCAAAACGTACATGTTCCTGCCTCTTTTTCCTTTCTCTTTCACATAAAGATTTTTGGGCAAGTTCAGGACAGCGTGAAAGCATGTTGCTTTCAGTTGAGTTTTTTTTTTTTTTTTTTTTTTCAGCTCTGTTCATTGAGTGTAAAAGAGGGCGATGGATTATTCTTCATGTCAAAGATCACTTCAGAAGCTGCAGTCTGTCTGTATATATCATTAATAAGTTCTGGTGTGCACACTATTTCTAACCTCCGTGCCTACATTAACAGGATATTTCCTGGGCATTCTTCAGCCAGGAAATAATTTACTAGAGAAACAGAATGTTACATCAGTTGTAACAAAGACGACTTCAGGTAACATAGAAAGACCCATAAAAAAAAGGAATATTTTAGTTATTTCTCTGAAAAGGAAGAATATCACATTTCTAATAACTGTAAGATATTTTTAGCTATTCATGTATACATATGTAGTTCTATTGTTAGAAATATATATATATGATATGTATTATAACATATACATATATAAATATTAGCCTAGAAGACAAATTTAATGTCATTGAAGTCTTAAAAAGCAAAATAAAATAAATTTGTTTAGGAGGCTGGGGTGATGGCTCAGTTAACCACCAAAGTGATTGCTATGGAAGTGTGATGATAAAGTTTGATCTCCCAAACCCATAATAATAAAATAAACAAATAAACGAAGAAGATGGGGATGGCCATGTGCTTGTAATCCCAACAGAGGGGAGACACAAACAAGCTGATCCCTAGGGCTCAGTCAGCCTAGCCAAATCACCAAGTTTCAGGCCAGTGAGACACTGCACCAGAAAACAAGGTGGACAGTGGCTTAGGAGTGACATTTGAGAGGACCTCTGGCCTGAACATGCAAATACACACACACACACACATACACATTCACATACACACACACACACACATACACACACACATAAACACACACTGGCATACACAAGTAAACACACGCACTTACATACATACACATGCACACTCACACACACATTCACATACATACTCTTATATACACACTTACATATAAAAACACACATACATGCTCACATACACATTATTATACACATTATTATTATACACATTTATGTACACACATAAATACATGTACTCACATACATACACACACTCATATACACACACAGACACACAGAAACATACTCACACAATTCACATACACACATACACACACACAAACATATAATATTGTCTCTGTTTAATTTAAGGGCATAACTGTGCAGAATTGTAAAATCACCATCTTATAAGAAAAATTATTTCGAAGCCAGTGTGTAGTTCAGTGTTGCCACCATTAACTATCAACACAATTATAAAATGTGATCTAAGGTCATTCTCAACATGCTTCTAAAAATCCAAAGTTTCTCTTTCAGGTTTTAATGCTATTGATAGTCTCACAAGAATATTAATAATAATAATCTGGATGCAATGAAAAAAAGTGTTAGTTTTCCAGAGAAAATAAAATAAATGAGATTTGGAAACATTAACATTAGCAATGAAGAAAAGATAGTTTTTGGAAATAAAATGAAATCTAGTAATTGATATGAAATGGATTTTCTTTGCATTTCTCACTTATTATATTTAACTTTAATTAGAATAGTTGTAAAAATGTTATTAAAACACCGCTCATAATCCAAGCACCTATAAAATGTGCCTTTGGCCTCTTAAAAATTCATCATTGTTCAATTTTATCTTGTGACTATTTCCTTCAAATTTGTCAATAAATAATTCTTTTAAGAAAAACTTCATGGATTGTTTCAGCGTTTTAATTTTGTATCTGTGTGTCAGTATATGCACATGTGAATGTAAATTCTAACGCAGGCCAGAAGGGGAGTTTGGATCCTCAAGATCTGGAGCTATACATAGTTGTGAGCCAACTCCCATGGTAATAGACAGCACCCACGATCCTCTGCAAGAGCAGAGGGTACGCTTCACTACTGAGCCAACTTCCTAGTCCCAAGATCAAGAATTGTAAGTGTGTATGGTTTTTTTTTTGGTTTTTTTTTTTTTTTTGTGTGTGTGTGTGTGTGTACTTGTCATTCAATTGTAAAAGTCTGTTTAAAATTCCATTCTCTTATTTACTCTGGAGCGATGCCCATTTTTCCTATGTCTGGTTGTTTTCTTCCATTGTGGTTAAAGTTTACTATGACAGTTCACTCCATGGTTGCTTTCCTTAACTACACACTGGGAAACACTGAGTAGCCAATGCTCACTACAACACTTTGCTGAAACCTCCCCCTTCCCTCCAATTTTCAGAATCTCTATGTGCTCCAGCTCTATTTCTTCTCTTCTTTGGAGGACTTAGCTCTGGGAATGAAAATGCAAATCTAGGCATAGAGACACAAAGGATAGTCCACTGGAATTGGCCTTGACGTTTTATTTCATCAGATATGAGTGACCTAGTAGATTTATTGGGATGAGACAAATCTTTCCACTAGCTTCTTCAGTTTGACTCACCCAACCCATAAAAACCAGGAGTTAGCTCTTCTGTATTAAAATAAAAACAGAAAAAAGCCTTCTTGGTTGTGCTAAGCTTCAGAGATGATGCAGCATTTCATCCAAACACAGGGCAGTTTCACACTTGCCCCAACAAAGGTGGGCACATTCACATATGTTTATCAAGAGTCTATGTCCATCTCACATATATAACAATGATTCGGACTGTTGACATCTCAGGAACTTTCATAGACTTACATTTAGCTATCTTCCAGCTACCTGCAAGATAAGAAGGGGTTAACTTGGACATGGCGACCAAATAGCATCTGCCTCAATCTTTCCTGTCATTGCTGTTTGTTGTGACAGATTCACAGGCTCTGGATTAGGGTGAGGCCACCTTTGAAAGTTCATCCTACCTTCCATGACTTCTAAAGAGGAATAAGAATAATGCAAGACTCTGTGAGTTCGAGGCCAGCCTGGGCTAGAGAGTGAGTTCCAGGAAAGGCGCAAAGCTACACAGAGAAACCCTGTCTCGAAAATGCCCCCCCCGCCCCAAAAAAAAAGAACAACGCAAGAAAAAACAAACTAAAAATACCACAGAAGGTTCTGGAATATTCTCATCACTTTTGCCATGATATAGCACTATATATGGGGTATATAACTTGTGATTTGTTTAACTCCTTCTTCAGTTGCATTTTTCTTCCTTGTTTTAAGTCCTTAAAACTAGAAATTTTAAAATGAGTTGAAGAACATCATGATATGACAGGCAGTGATGTTCAAAAGTCACCAGAAGAAACGTGCTTAACATATTCCCTGGATAAATGTGTCTTAAACAGATGTGTTCACAGAAAGAAGAAAAATACTTACCCAAATCTTCTACATAGGTAAACAGGAGAAACGTTCATTAACAAAAAAAGCAAAATGGGAATGGCTTTTTTTTTTTTCGACTGTGTAGCCTAAACAAAGATAAAATATTGTGAAACTTAGAAGTTGGGGAAAATATGATTAAAATTTGGGAAATCATCCTCAGCCTCTTTTCGTTGGCTTTTGAAAAGACATTTGTTCAAGACGCATGAACTGGTGCCAAACAAAAACAGGAAGAGCGGTGGAAATCACCCAGACTTTCCCTTTCCATGACAGCTCCCAGAGCTGATAAAAGCACAAACAAGGCCAGCCCAGAAAGCCAGAAAACCAAAGCTGCACTGGACTCTTTTTGATCTACCCAAACTAAATTCCCTCTTCTGATTTAATATCTAGTGAAAACTGACATGGAACACAATTTTGGCATCTGTTTATTTCATAAGGACGTTTTACTAAAAGCCAAATAGCAAATGCTTAATTCTTGTACTTTAATACTAAAGGAAATATTGACAACCGTGAATCTTTCTCAGCTGTGCCTACTCCACAGAAGAGCATGCTCCCATAAACACAGGGTGAAAAGCCATGCTAATTGCTACACACATATAGTTTGAGGTACACATATAAAATGTGCCCCAAAATGGGTTCATCAGCATGGTCTGAGGTGACTTGAAATAGCAAGCTGAACTTACAATACACTAAAAATTTGCTTATGGATGTAGGTGGAAGGAGCAGAAACTTCTGGAAGCAACTCTTTCTGTTCAAGTTAAGACTAGAGAAGTTCTATCTACTACTTCTTGGCTCTTTGTAAGTGAGCACCGATGAGCAATCTCTACTTTCAGATTCAGATCCAAGAATGAATATAGGAACATTTGAACAAGACCCATACAGCTGCAGTATCTTATTCATTACCTTAAAGAAACAGGTAATCAATGTGGTTATTGAATAAGAACATAACGATTACAGGTCAACAATTATTCTTGGGGTTTTATTGAATATTTACCACCTGTGTAGAGCAGTAGAATAGCTGCATTATCCATGTGTAGTGTGTATGTGTGAGTGTGTGTGTGTGTGTGTGTGTGTATGTGTAAAATGCATTTTCACATTCTAAGTAACAACAAAATCTATCAGTCGTGGGGATGGGATGTGTAACAATAGCTTCTTTAGAAGTTGTTATTAGAACTTCAGAGCCCCCAACACAGTAAATGACAGGGTAGATCTTTCCCCCCAAATAAATCTCTTTTCTTGGCACAGGGAACACATGGCTTTGTTGCCATGTCTGTTCTGTGTGTTCATGACCGTGGAACCATCTACCTTACAGAGACTGATGGCCAGCCTCCTCCACCAGAATTCTAAATGAGATTCTGCTGAACTTTGTTCCTTACCCAAGCAGATGCCTCTGTTTCTCTACCTTGGAATGTCCATCCAGGTCCAACCAGACACCATGAGCTCACCAGTCATGACTGAAGTTAGCTCCAATCACATAGTTCTCTGAAGGGCTGGCTCTTCTGATCAGTAGAGATTGTATTCTGGCACCTTTCCAGCCCTCCCCAAGAAGACACTGAAAAGGTTCTCTGGGTAGGCTTGGGAGTCAGCAGTTAGCTACACAAGTATCAGATGGCATGGACATTACTTCCCAGGAACACAGACAAGACATTAGACTTCAAGTCTGAGTGTAAACTGAAACTTCTGAGGAAAGTTGTTATGAAAAGTACAAAGAAAAATAGACTTCCTTCATAGGACTACAGGAGGCTTTCAGATTGCAGGAATAAATAAACCTGAAGGTTAAGAACTCCAACTGCATTCTTGAGGTTTCATTGCTGATAGCCATTAGCTCTGTTCCTTCCTCCTCTTCCTGTGCTCCCATCTGCCTAGCTTCTCTGTGCCTTTCCATCTATCTAATCTGCAGTGAAACCACTCAGCCACCCAGGCCTGGCAACTTTCACTCATGGTCAAGCCAGTTTCCTTCACCAGTTCCCTTGGGCCAGGCTTGAAGCTTTCTCTAGCCCACAAAGACACCCTGATAACAGAAGTGATAAAATCCCCAACCACTTTCGTGTGGATATGTATACCATCATCAGTCATCAGACATGAGCCAAATGTAGAGTGGGCTTCTAGAAGCTTCTCCCTTTTGCAGAGTATCCATTTAGTTTTACCTGTCAACTTGACACAACCTAGGGCCATCTGAGAAGGGAATCTAAACTGAAGGGTTTCTCAGAATGCCCTAGTTGATGTGTGGAGGGAATTTCCTTGACTGATAATTGATATAGGAAGGTCTAGTCCACTGTGGGCGGTGTCATTCCCTGGACAGGTAGATGGTTCAGGGAATGTATAAGAAAGCTAGCTAAGCATGAGACTGAGAGTGAGTCAGTAAAGCAGCTTTCTGCCATCTATTTTACATCAAGCTCCTGCTTGAGTTCCAGTTCTCCCTTCTCTTAACTATAGACTGTGACCTGGAAACTGAAATAAATCTTTTCCTCCCCTAAATTGCTTTTGGTCAGATTTTATCACGCACAACAGAAAGGAAACTGGAACACAGAGTAACAATAACACTGCCTTTCCCCTCATTCCTTGTTAGTTCCTCAAAGGTTTTGGATATTTAATGACACCAGGTTCAGCTCCCACTATTGTCAGTACTGTGGTCACTGAACAAAGGCTGAAACAATCAACACATTTGAAATAAGGGAAGCCAAGTCATACTCCTTGAATCAGCGGACCTGCTTCCACATTTCACAGAAGGCATCATTAGTGGTTGTACAGGTGAGTCTGAGAACTCAATCCCGAACACCTTCAGAGAAATGCCCCAACTCTCCTGTTCTAATTCTCATTCTTTTCCAAGAGCCTGTTTTAACCCCACTGGGCATCTGTGATATTTTTACTCTAGAAGGAACCATCATCTCTTGCTGGAATGTCCAATTGAATTGGAGAAGCTTCATGTTGAATGGGATCTTTTGAATTCTACACCTCCTCACTAATTACACCTTTTGTTGCAGTGATTTATATCAGACCCTTTATTCATCAAGATAGTTCTGTATAATCATAGCTTCTTTTAATGTCTCCTGAAGATGTGTTCATCTCTAAACAAAATGTTAACTGACAGAAATTACAGTCACCACAGAATCAAGTTTTGCTGTTTTGTTTTCTTGCTTTTCAGCTTTTGCAAGTAAGTGTGTGTCTTCTCTACAATAAAGAGATTAAACAGCTTGGGCAAGTTGACACATTGGGGCAAGTGTATGAAAAGCCAGGGAGAGGAAGAGTATCGATATGATGACCCACTGCTTTTAAGTAAACGTGATTTTCCTTTAAACGATGCCTCTACGAAGCCCTGGCTACACTAGCTACATAGTTTCTCTCCTCCCCACTCTCTCCATAACAAGGCCCATGGCAGATTTCTAGCAGATACAGACACTTCCAATCAGGCTGGCTGTACCCCATGGCCCTAATCTGACCTGCCACTTCAGAAAAAGAGCCCTTCTGCGTTTACGATTCAGAGGCAGCACAGATTTCTGCAGAAAGCCAGACCAGCTCAGAGCCAGTAATAGGTTGTTAAGATTTAACAAGAAAAGTAAGGGGACCATTAGAAGGTTGAAGTGGCTTGGCTGGGAGGGGACAGAATCCAAAGTTTAAGAGATTGGAAGTAGCCATGTCAGAAATAATTTTAACAATCGGCTTTAAAAATAGAGTTCATTAAATATACTGTGGGAGGAAAAAAAAATCTCTTAAATCCCAAATTGTTAATTGTGTACTACAAAAATGAAGCTGCAGAGATGATGCTCTACCACCTGGTCAAAGCCCATTGCTCTGTGCTGCGGTCCTTACCCAAGTCTGTAGACACTCATGGCAATAACTAGGAGACCATGGGACAAAGACAGAACATTTGGCAAAGTGTCTATCAGTCTGCATGCTGAAACTTCTGATGCCATCATTTTTGTCTCTTTCAACAAAGGTGAAGTGAGTCTAGTTTCGGGGAGGAAAATCTGAAACTTGAACTTTTGCACTGAAAGCTTTCCTATGATTAGCAAGGCTCTGAAGCCCTGATCTACGACAGAGCTCCAGATGTCCCCGTGTTTCCTTGGTCTCTGACAAGCACAGCATATCAGTTAGGGTCATGAGACTTTCACCTCTCATGTCTTTCATAATAAGGATTATCCTACCCCTCCCCTCTCCCTCTTTCTTCCTTCCCCCGCCCCATCATGGTCCTCTTCTTCCCCCTCCTCCTCTAGATCCTTTTCAATTCCTCTCTAAAGAAAATGCCCCTTCTTCATTTCAAAATAAATCACCATACATGGCTTCTTTTTTTTTTTTTTCTTCTCTTTATACAACAGCCACTCTTCTGATTTGTACTGATGGGAAAGAGAGGCTCTACGAAACAAAATGGCATTACCTCACAAACAAGAATGTAGCACTACATTAGTTCTTCAAAACGGGACAAAGCATGTTTAGGCTAAATTTGGACATCAGCAGTTTTGAGCTCCAAGGCTGATGCATCTGGCTCTTTATTGTCTTGGAGGAGCCATCAGTGAATGCTTAAGGTCTTTCTCCTGGCAGCAGGAGTCTCCAGTGAGGCTTTTATATGATTTGTTAAGAAATGCTTGGTTTCAGAAGTCATTCCTATCAATCCCCAGGGAAGTCTGTCTGCAGGAATAACTCTGCCCTCATGCTACCTGCTAGATGACTTGGGAAAACCTCTCCAGACAGAAGCAGAATGTAAATTTAAAAAGACAGTTAGAAAACCTGGTTTTACTTTGTGTCTGATAAGAGTTCAAACTTCCAGTGTTTTGTTAGCTGATAATTGCCTCTGCTTTTTGTTTTGTCTCTTATGGGATTTCTAAACCTATTTTTGAAAGTTAGGGATGGGGAAAGGGAGATGGAGACGGTGTTTGGAAATAACAGAGTTCCTTTCATTACAACCTTTAGCATGGTGATCACATGGTGAGGTGCTTTTCATGAATTGATGAAGTCTTCCACATTTGACGGGCAAGAGGAGCTGCCTGTCCCTCCTTGGTGTGGCTGAAATTCCTGAATTAGTAAGGGTACCACAGAACTGGGCCAGTCACACAGGGGATTTGAGTCACATCCATGTTCCACATTCTATACATTTTTACGTCTTATATTAAAACCAGAGTCATTTACGTCAGTTCCTTTTAATACCTTTTTGTTGAGAATGCCAGTCACTTCTGCTTTAACTCAGGCACCGGTCTTCCTGCTCTCAGCTAATATTCTGCAGACTGCAAAGCCTTTCTGGCTCATTTCCTTTTCATTTCTTTGCCCTGCCCAGCTATTCTTGGACAGAATCTCTAGTCATTTTAGCTTCAAGTAAGAGCACATAAAGATGTGAGCCCATTTTCCCCTTACTAGAATCCAAGTAACATCCGTGGAATATTCTAAGCAAAAATCTCTGTACCCATGATTTCAATGCAGTGTTGAACTGCATCTTCTGGAGAACTTAATGAAATGAGTGTCTGGCACCACCACCAGCCTTTGACTGATGTGTGCATCCAAGATTTTGTTTGTCTAGCACCATATCCACAGTTGCTACTGAGTGAAAGACCATCCTTCAAGACCCATAGTTTGCCCAACCCTTTCTGACAGCTAATTATAGATAGCAATTAGTGATGTGAAGAATGTCCTTTTGTGATTTTTTTCCCTTTCCTCCAATCCTAGATGGCTTTTCACTGCTTCTCCCTCCACTATGTGATTTAGGTTTGTTCCAGATACTTCTTAAAAATACATTTGTCCCCAGTCTTTGAAGCTAGCTCTACATGCAGAGACTTCTAAAATTCTACAAATATTTTACAGACTTATCAGAAAGTCTCAAATAAGACAAGTTCCTTGAATATTTCAAGGCAAAAGACAAGAAAATGTCACTGTTTTCTGGTACCTTTGAGGATAGGCTGGTGGCTCACTCAGGTCACCAATGTGGTACTTGAGATTTTTAACACAGATCCTTTGGTGCCAGTGACAGCACACACTGGTTGCTTTACTGTGACCTCTGCACATCCACCAGCAATGAAGACAACTGTCTTACCCTCCATCTACCATCATCCCCCAGGTCCTAAGTTTTTGGTATGGCTATTGCTTTCAAATACTTTATACAGGAATCACTCAGGCCACCTGCTTTGTAGAGCTGACCCAGAATGACATAATAAAAGCCATTGTGTCTGGGGGAAAGGTGAAATTCAGAAGCAGTGTTGATGTAGGCCATTATGTCCTTCTACAACCATAGTTGGTACACAATAAAACCTTACACTTCTCCCCTTTGCACACATCAGATTTAATTGTGTAATGAAATTCCTCTGTATATAAGACTCTGAAGAACTATCTAGATGACACCAGAATTGAGGGTCAATATTGTCTGAGTGTTTTAGAAACTAAAAGCTGTATTTATTATTAATGCATACATGGAATATATCTTTTAAACATTCTCATTAACATACATTAATTATCTAGAATAGTAGGATTCACAGCATCTCATATATGCATAAAGCACATGTTGATCATATTCTGTAATGTGTCTTTTTTAGCTGTTGGAGAAAACAAAAATAGGAAATGCAAGGCTCTTCCGTAGTTCAGTGAGTTCAGAAAATGCCCAATAGTTTCTTTCTTTTGCATGGGAGCTCACTGATGCCCCTGGAATGCTCTTTGTGACCAGAGGATACCATAGTGTTCTTGTTAAGAGGTGCACACCTACATACATTCATAGATATACACAAGGGAAGAAGGGAATGGAACGGAAAGCCCAGTTTTGACTTTCTCTAAGAACTGACTCACAAGAACATGACATGAGCAAGTTCCAGAGCCTGTTTTGGCAAGCCTGGGAGCAGTGACTTCACATTCTGCAGAGTCTGCTGGTCCAATGCCAGCCTGATAGCTGGAAGGATTTCTCCTAAAAGGAATCTCAGGGATTCGAACATGGGGCTGCATAAGATAAAGAATGTATCCCAAAGTCAGACCATGAAAAGACATTCCACATGTCCACTATCAAGCTTGCTGCCAGGGTCCTCACTGTGTCCAGAGGTCCACTGCCACATGTGCTACTCTGTGTCCACAGGTCCACTGCCACAGGTGCTGCCAGGATCCTCACTGTGTCCACACAGCCTGTGTCACAGATGTTTTCTTCAGGCCAGCATTTCCGCCATTCATAATGACATTCCAACCATATAAACTGTCTGCAGAACAATCCAGAAGCTGAGCAAGCACAGGGTTAGAAGATTACAGTGTACAACTTAGACTGGTCTTTAACTCCATCATCAATGAGATCTTGGACCTTGTGGCACACTCCTGAACTTAGCGCTGTCCAGCCTGAGGTAGGAGGAGTGGGAGTGGGAGGCTAGCCTGGGCTACACAGTACAACCGTCTCCAATAAGTCAAAACCTTAAGACATTATTACAAATCAACCTCTCTTGAAGATCAAAGGAGCACAAACCTTTGAATAAATTTCCTAAAGTTTAAATTGTGTTCCTCAGGTCATTAATTTTATCTAAGTTCCAGAAATAATGATTTGGAAAGCAAACCCAAAGTCATTTCACTAACAACTCAAAGAGAGAAAAACACATAACAACAAAATCATTTACTTCATGAAATTCGCATGATAATGCATATATATGTAATAGATATGTATATGTGTGTGTATGTATATATAATCGGACCCTTTCATTACCACAAATTTAGGGAACAAAAAGCCAATACCCAAGTTGTGCAATGAACAGGCACACATGTACCGCACAATCCATGTGACTCTTCTCCTTTGGGGCGTATGACACTTGGGAGCTACTTGACTATAACTAAAGCCAGTAAATAAATAAATGTCTTTTTACCATGTGATTGAGCACTCTGTGTGATTCAATACTAAATTAATACAATAAGGTAAAAAAAGACAGCTGAGTGAGTAGGGTGGTGGACACCACGGTCAAGAGGGAGTGCACCTGCTTCCTAGTGTGTCCAGGCACACTCAGCAGACACCCACTGTGAGCAGAGGCTCAGTTGCAAAGCAGTCTGGGTAATGTAGCCTTACACATACAGGCAAGACGGGAGGAATGGATGAGGACATTCCTGTTTCTTCATCAGATTTTAAATTCTTTATATTAAAATAATATGCAATATAGTTGCACTACATTTACACAGTGCGTTGTTTATATATAATATAATACATAATTATATGTTAAAATAATAATACTTAGATGTATCAGATTAGAGTTGTGGTAACATTAATACCACATATTCTTTTGCTTTTTAATTCAGCTGCTAATAGTCCGTGGCACCTATCAAGCAGCAATTAGACAGCTTTGCATCCAGCAGAGTGCGGATGTTTGAAGTCAGTCAGTGGTAGAGAGTTACAGAGTGTATGCATCTATCTAAGGTAGAAAAAATGATGGCCATGGCTTTCATTTTAGACTTTAATGAAAACGAGAATTAGAGAAATAGCTTTAGTACCATCAGCTCTGGAGGGAGGTGGATCTGGGCCTGGTAGCACAGCACTGATTTCCACTGAGCACAACTGGAGTTCTGGCCAGTTAGCTGGCTCCTCAGACCTGCCAGACAGCAGAGATGCAGGCCTCACCTGGAGGTGGGTGCCCAGCCTTACAGTGAAATTAAAGATGCAGTCCCTTTTTTGAGGAGTCTTTGAAATGAGCCACACCAAGAAACCACATATTAATTTCTTCACAGAATAAAATCCTTAACAGAAGCACCACAAAATCTTACAAAGTTGCAAAATTTGCAGTGAGCAAGCAGATGTCATCCGAAAATAAATGTAGTCTCTTAAAGACCTGAAGAGAAACTAAACCAGGCTTCAGAGTCTGCGTAAGGAATTTTTCTTTACAGCAAAAGTAGATGATTGTCAAATAAGGCATGTCAGAGATGAACTGTATTTCAAATATACATTTAGAGTTTTTTTGTTTTTTATTTATTTTTTATTTTATAATTTAATTTAATTCTACATATCAACCACGGATTCCCTTGTTCTCCCTCCTCCTCCCTGCCTTTCCCCCAGCCCACCCCCCATTCCCATCTCCTCCAGGGCAAAGACTCCCCTGAGGATTGAATTCAACCTGGTAGATTCAGTCCAGGCAGGTCCAGTCCCCTCCTCTCAGGCTGAGCCAAGTGTCCCTGTATAAGCCCCAGGTTTCAAACAGCCAACTCATGCACTGGGTACAGGACCCGGTATCACTGCCTGGATGCCTCCCAAACAGATCAAGCTAATCAACTGTCTCACTTATCCAGAGGGCCTGATCCAGTTGGGGGCTCCTCAGCTATTGGATCATAGTTCATGTGTTTCCATTCGTTTGGCTATTTGTCCTTGTGCTTTATCCAACCTTGGTCTCAACAATTCTCGCTCATACAAACCCTCCTCTTTCTCACCAATTGGACTTGGGCATATACCCAAGGGATGCTCAATCATACCACAAGGGCACTTGCTCAGCTATGTTCATATCAGCATTGTTTGTAATAGCCAGCACCTGGAAACAACCTAGATGCCCTTCAACTGAAGAATGGATAAATAAAATGTGGTACATATACACAGTGGAATACTACTCAGCAGAGAAAAACAATGACATCATGAGGTTTGCAGGCAAATGGATGGATCTAGAAAAAAATCATCCTAAGTGAGGTAACCCAGACTCAGAAAGACAAACATGGTATGTACTCACTCATAGGAGGATACTAGATGTAAAACAAACTGCTACTCACAACTCCAGGGAGGCTACCTAGAAAACAGGACCCCAAGAAAGACAGAGGGATCGCCCAATGACAGAGAAATGGATGAGATCTACATAAACAACATGGACGTGATTGGGGGTACATTTAGTTTTTATGAAGAATTTGAAAATAAAATTGTCTTTCAAGGGGAAAAAAATCAACAATAGTAAAATTGACTAAAATCTCCCACCTCACTCACCCTGACTCTTCTTTCAATTGAAGAAAATTAATCAGGAAAAGAGTGGTTTAAAAAGTTGATTTTCCTTTAGATGAACCACAAAAGCAAACACCAGGAATGAGGAAAACAAACCTTGAGTGTGATCAGGGCAAGATACACATTATGTCAGGTGTGCCTTGCACAGCGCATCCTGACGGAGGCTGCTAGGATTTTGAGACCAGTAGCTCAAACAACAAGACACCGAATTTACTATTCTCACCCCTATAATTATGTCGGTCTCTGAAATGAAATCTCAGGCAACTTAATAAATGGGGCAAGAGTAGAAGAAGCACATTTTAAAGAGAGGATCATTCAGAATCACGGGATGAAACAACTTGTTCTTTATACAGTGTAGGTGACAATATTCCTGGTGTTTGATGAAGCATAGGCAATCTGCACACCAGAGTGGAAACTCAAAGGTGATGAGCTAAATACCTTGGTAGAAGGTAAAGGAGACAGAAGTAAAGCGCAGTTAGCAAAGAGGACACTTCATGAGGAGAGCACCACAGCAAAGACCAATTTAGTCATTGCTTAAGCGACGGAGAGTGAACACAAGTTTAGCGACCACACACCTGCAGTTTGAGTACAGCTTATTAGT
This sequence comes from Peromyscus eremicus, assembly GCF_949786415.1. Classification (NCBI taxonomy): domain Eukaryota; kingdom Metazoa; phylum Chordata; class Mammalia; order Rodentia; family Cricetidae; genus Peromyscus; species Peromyscus eremicus. Next base: position 13,552,610 of record NC_081421.1, on the reverse strand, counting down.
AAATGTTTTCATTTCTCTGTTTTACTGCCAACTAAGATAAATCACAAGCATTATCTTAGGAATACACGGAGATTCCTCCTCTGCGTCTCACTGGGAGGTCTTGAGGGCAATCACACACATAGGGCTGCTGTCTCCGGACAGGAGACTTCCAAAGGACCTTGTAGAGGTACTCTACACTGAACTTTTACAGGGAGACATGAATACTAATAGATGTTAGCATATTTAGATATAAACGTATACCTAGAAAGAAAACACTGTAATGTGATTTAAAAGTGTGACACACTAAAACATAGACGAGTAACGTGGTCTCTTATTAAATCCTGCACATGATTGGGTGTACTATAACTTTACATATGCCAGGCAGCACAGGATGGCTGCTGCCAGGAACCCTCAAGGGGGCAATTCTGTATCTCCTTGCAGTGCTACAATGTCACTAGAGCCGTTCTCCTCATCTGGAGCCGTGGTCATCTCGGAGACCACTGTTGTCCAGAGCAGCTATGTAGGAATGCAGTACTCTAAACACAGCAGAAAAATACAGGATTTCTGTTCAGACTTAAAACTAAAACTACGATAAAACATTGATAGTCCTGGGCGCTGTATTCAATCTGTAAAATGTTACTCTCCCTGACCCCAATAAAAATTAATAAGTAAAAGTTTAAATTGTACAATAAATAAATTAGGCTCTAAAACAATATTTTTCGTTTAAAATAAGAAATTTAAATCAACTGTATAAGCTGCTTTTCAATGATAAATAATTAAAAGTATTTACCCACCCCATTTGGGGTCTGAATTATTAAATCTGACATAAAATGAAAAGACCCTTTTAAATTGTTTTGTTTTGTTTAGTTATTATTACACAGGATTTCAGTTCAGGGCAGGCTGCATCTCCAGTTTGCCATCGTCTTGCCTCAGTCTCCCTAGTGCTGTTATAGTGTGTGCCACAACACATTGATAAAAATTTCTTTTAGGTTGGGGATTTAGCTCAGTGGTAGAGTGCATGCCTAGCAAGCACAAGGCCCTGGGTTCCATCCTCACCTCAAAAAAAAAATACTAATTCCTTTTATAAAACTTATACACCTAGTACCTGATCAAGGAACTATGAAACATACTGTTGGCATTTGCATTTATGTAATTATTTTATAATAGAGATGATAAAGGATTTATGGTTTTTAATAAATGGCAAAGAAGCATTTTTAAACTTAGAATTTTATGCCCCAAATTATCTCTTAAAAATGTAAAGTCTCTTAAATTCTTATTATATGTAACTCTTCTAAAATTGAACTTGAGTGTAATTTGAAATAATTTACAACATTTTACTGGAAACACCATCATTTATTACTTTCCATATAAATAGGCCATAAAATTTTCTCATTTAATGTTACCTTTCTGGTTTAAAATATGTGCTCATTTCTGAAATTTACCAGTGTCCACAGAAAAATCTTTCTGTAATAATTTTACTGGTCTTTTGCATAATTTTGAAACACTCAGCAGCTCTTCTTTCCAAGAATAACACCTTCTTGCCATAGTGTTCAGTTATGGCGCAGATATCCCGCACCAATGCTAACTTGCCTGCCTCGTCAGGTGAGCAGCTGCAGAGACAGAGACCTCTGAGCCCGGAAGGCTCTGCCAATGACAGATGGGAATCGAAGGTCACAGAAACAGCTTCTTCTCTCTCCGACGGTGACTTGGAGATTATTCTACACCTCTTCCAAAGGGCTTCCAGGTCAGAGTCTCTTCTGCCCACTGGGTGGGAATTCACCGTGTCCTGCTGTGTCTTCTGTTGTGTCTGGGGCTGACCCTCAGGTACAGTGTGTGCGCTGACCAATGGGCTTCCAGGTCAGAGTCTCTTCTGCCCACTGGGTGGGAATTCACCGTGTCCTGCTGTGTCTTCTGTTGTGTCTGGGGCTGACCCTCAGGTACAGTGTGTGCGCTGACCCTGCTGGCGGGAGAAGCAGAAGTTGAGATAAAAACTTGGAATCTTTCCCTGTACAACTGTAAGGAACCATGTAGACTGGAGAAGAAGAAGGCTGAACATGTCTAGCGCAACAAACACATATTACAGCATAGTGGAGTGGAACCCATAGGGAGATTTTTTTTTTTGTCTGCTGCTGTGGGGAGATAGAAGGACAAAAAGTGTTTTCATCCTTCAGTCCTCCTCCTCTTCCACTTCCTCGGCCTCTTCCTCTTTCTCCTCCTCCACTTCCTCCTCCTCTTCCTCCTCCTCTTCTTCCTCTTTCTCCTCTTCCACTTCCTCCTCCTCTTCTTTCTCTTCCTCCTCCTCCCTCTCCTCCTCCTCCCTTCCTTTTCTTCCTCCTCCTCCTCTCCTCTTCCTCCTCCTCTTCTTCTTCTTCTCCTCCTCCCCTCTTCTTCTTCCTCCTCTTCCTCTTCCTCTTCCTCCTTGTCCTTGGTCCTTGTCCTCCTCCTCCCCCTCCTCCCCTCCTCTTCCTCCTCCTCTTCTTCTTCTCCTCCTTCCCTTCTCTTCCTCCTCCTCCTCCTCTTCTTCTTCTCCTCCTTCCCTCTCCCTTCTCCTCCCCTCCTCCTCCCCCTTCTTCTCCCTAGGCTACTGTTACAGAAGTTAGGCTTTATTTCATGTCGTTATTTTTAATTGACTGACACATGGTGATATGTGTTAGAGTGCTATGTCTCAGAGGCTTCCTCACACACCCAGTCTTGGTTAAGCCACGCTGCCCTCCTTCGCCCACCTCTCTGCCCATAGCCTGCTTAGGCCTTCCGTTCCCAGTAGTTTACACCCTGTTCTTTCATATCACGTGTATTTCACTATCTCCTAGTTAGATTCCTTTTACTTGGCTTGCATGATCTCCACACACATTTGTTTAGGTAAGGTTAGCCCTTCCTCTGGTCCCTGCTTTCCCCATCCCCGTCACTGCACTGTGACCTTGACTCCTTCTGCCTCCACGACCCCACATCTCCACTTTCCCTTCACCTGTATTCTAACAGCCTGCTCTCTAAGTACACCCTCTCACCAAGAGCCCATTTAGAGTTTTTTAGGTGCTGCATGTACTACAGTATTGAAAGCTAGAAGCCATATGAGAAATAGCATGGAAAATTAGTCTTTAGTTTTCAATTATTTTAGAGTTTTCTGATGAGTAAGTCTGTAAAATAAAAATATGTAATTTATGATATAGAAAAGAAAGCATATTGTAGTATGTATAAGTTACGCATTTATTTTAATCTAATTTGCAGTGTTTCATATTTTACTAATATGTTAGCTTGATATATACATTTATTGTGTGTGTGCTTATTGACAAAAGGATAATGGATGGTTTTGAGATATGTGACTAGTAAGGATTTCTGTCATGTTCCTGTGATTATATTCAAGGGAACCATTAAAAATTAGTTCTTCTTGGAGTTGGAGAGATGGATCAGAGGTTCTGAGCATTGGTTGCTCTTCTAGGGGATCTGAGTTCCATTCCTAGCATCAACAGAGTGGTTCACAGCCATCTACAACTCTAGTTCCAGAGGATCTGATGCCCTCTTCTGTCCTCCGCAGGCACCAGGCACACATGTGGTATACAGACATGCATGTGGATAAAAAGTTCAAACATATAAAATTGAATAATTTGTTTAAAAAATATTTCTTCTTGATCCAATTCTTTGATAATTTTTAAGTTAAATTCACCAAAGTAATTAATTCAATTAATCTGCACACATACTCTTCAACTATGATAAATCTACTGCTGTCTTTGTTAGTAAAGAGCAATTTGAACAGGACGTGAATATCCATAGAGAAAGTGAGTCTTGATTCTTCAGCATGTTTGTTTAATTCACAATGTATAACGATTTCATTCTCTGCAAATTCAAGCAAACAAATTCACTGGGGATTCTCTTGACTGAGTGCTCTGAGTATCGGTGATGCTACCCAACATATTCTAATGAAAGCTTTATTTACATGTTTTTGTTGGTTTTCTAAAAATATGTTTCTTGCTACTAGGCTTTTTATGAAAATTAATTATAAAATTAACAATCATTACACATAAAATTAATAATAAGTATTCACTTGAAATTTGAGATGATAAACATTTTCTTTGTTTTAGAGTCTTTTAGCTTAAATTCTAAATGTGCCAAAATTCACATGGAAGCTCCCATTTTATTTGAATTTAATTGGATGTGGCTTTTAATTTTAGTATTTGAAATAATTTAAATTTTGCTGACTCTGGTAATTAGTAGATAATTGAGTTCTATATTAATATGACGCTAAATGCTGTTTTAAAAGAACTTTAAATTAATTTCCATAAATTTATAAACCTAGTAAGTACATATTTAAACTATCCTTGCTGTAAGTCTTATTAATATTTTATATTTCTATTTTTATCACAAAACCTTGATTTAATATCAATGTAAATATTTCAAATATTAAGATAGTTAATCATTTCCTGCCTCTCCTAATTTTTACTTGTTCACCTTTCCAGGGTCTTTTTCATTTGTCTATATTTTGCACTTTTAGATGTCCTAAGTCATCTAGACAAAATAAACTTTAAACTAAAATCAGAGGAGATTAAGATCACTTCATATGGCTTCAGGGTAGAATCTGTCAGGAGGACAACACAATTCTAAACCTATACAGGCCAAAGCCGGCTATTTAATAATAGGAAAGAAATTTTTTAAAAACAATATTATTTAAATAGCTTCAAAGAAAAATTCTCAGGAATATAGCTAGTAGAAGAAGTGAAATGCCCGTACAATGAAATGACAAAGATTTTAAAACAAAATGAAACAAAAATCTTAATTTTATCCACCAAAGAATAACTAGGAGCACAATGTCTTGTTGCTGGAGAGTTTCTCTGCAGCTCCCGCCAAGCCCCGGCAGTCCCACAGCCCACTTATAAAATAAACACACGGAATCTTATATTATTTAAACTGTTTGGCCTAATGGCTCAGGCTTCTAGCTGTCTAGTTCTTACATCTTAAACTAACCCATTTCTATAAATCTATACCTTGCCACATGGCTCATGGCTTACCAGTATCTTACATGTTGGTACTTATGGCATCGGCTGGCAGCATCTCCTGACTCAGCCTTCCTGTTAAGATACTGGTAAGCCACAAGCCATGTGGCAAGGTATAGATTTATAGAAATGAGTTAATTTAAGATAGAAGAACTAGATCACAAGAAGCCTGCCATGGCCATACAGTTTGTAAGCAATATAGGTCTCTGTGTGTTTACTCAGTTGTGTCAGTGAGGCTGTGGGACTGGCAGGTGAGAGAGATTTGTCCTGACTGTGGGCCAGGCAGGACTGGAGAAAACCCCAGCTACAATGTCTAAAACATGTTCTTTTGTGTTTCTAGATACTAAAGAAACATAATTATTCTTTAAAATAAATCTGCCTTTGGATGATACGGGTCATTTTAAATGTTTGAATGTACTAAGAAAGTTAATAAAGTTGTCAAGTGCAAAAAAAGACAGACAGAATTTTAAAAAAAAAAAGATGAATGAATTGAAGAAGTTACTACAAGATAGAAATATCCATGTTCTGTGCTTGCTTTGGCAGTACATATCCTAAAAAGTTGGAGAAAAATCTATGAGCATGAATTGACAGAATTAATACCGTGAAAATAGTCACATTACCCAAAGTGATCCAGAGAGTCAACACAAACCTCATAAAAATTGCAATGAGACTCTTCATTCACAGAATTCACATAGATAAGACCCTGAATAGTCAAAGTAATCCTGAATAAAAAACCAGAGGAAGAGACATGTCAGCCACTAGCCGTGGTTATAAAAACAGCACAGTGGTGGCACAAAACCAGACAGACAAAAACAGACATTTGAGAAAAGACAGCCTTGTCAGCACATGAGAAAACTTAATATGCACGTGTAGAAATATGAAGCTAGACATTGTCTCTTGCCTTGTACAAAAGCAATGCAAAATATATCAAAGACCTCAAAACCTTGAACCTTTTGGTCAATAAGTGGTGCAGAGCACTTGTCTTGCAAGCCTGGCATCTGAGTTTAATTTCAAGAACCCACATAAAGATGAAAGGAGAGAACTGACTCCATAAAACCCTCTGACCACTCCACGCACACTGTAGACTATGCACCATACATAGTTAATGTACACGCATACACACATGTGCGCACAAAAAAAAAAAAAAAAAAACTAAATCAGAAGGGAACCTGGGGAAGGATAGAGCCTGGGGTAAAAGGAGAAAAGGGCAAGCTGGTTTCTAGGCTGGAAACAGGAGTCTGGGGAACATGATGAATATGGTCCAAGTGCATTACAGTTAAAAGAAATTTACTTTGTTAAACTCAACACTCTGCACAATGAAAACACACCAACAAAAATATTCTTAACACAAACAAAAGAAATGTGTGTGCCATGCATAAAGCCGTATAAATTAGAAACTGGTATAAAAGAGAAAGTCAAACATGCATAATTCTTTCTTCTGTTACCGGTTGTTTGGAAATCGAAAGAGAGAATTGAGAGAGAAAACAGACGAGCCAAACCCTTATCTTTAGTTCAAACCTGATGAAAAGGGATGCTACATTATTGTGGTTCACGTAAAAGACCTTGAAAGAGAGAAGACAGCTACATTTTATGGGTTCCTCGCTGCACTGTTCATGGAAATTCAGGCTCGTGTGTTATCTTTATCTTTAGGTTTTCCTAATCTGAAAACCCTCAGTTGTCTGCTTAATATTTCCTTTTTATGGTTCACATAAAATGCAATCAGAGGGAACAAGAATATGTTTTCCATTATCTAGTTGTTGCCTGTGTTGATATATAAAAACTGAAAACATCTTGAATTCCACACACTCAGATAATCATGTAGGATGGATGATAAAGCATTGTTGTGTCTACTGGTGGTACAGTCACAAAAATTAATAAATGATTATTAACCAACATCAGAAGAAATCTCACTCAAAACATGTGTGTTTAACCATGTAACAAATGCAACTGAAATTATATTAGGTATGAAAGTAAAATATTTGCATATGAGATAATTGAACTTGAAAAGCGCCTTAAGTATTACTGACTGAAGGGGTAAAGGTTAAGAAAAGATGGTAAATTAGTGGTACCTTATAGCTGAACTTCTACCAAGCTCAAGTTAATTCAGTCCAGATCAGTGAATGCATAGAGACAGTGAAAGCAACATCCATCTTGGTGTGGGCAACATGAAGGCTCTGCCTTGGTGCCTGTGATGGGGATGTGTGGGACTACCCCATGCTCAACTCCATGAAATCATTGAACAGGAACTCCACACCTTCTGAAATTTATTTCCACATTCCCGCCTTTTCTATCAGATTCCAGTCTGGCAGTTCAAGGCAGAGTACATGTTAGGAAAGGAAATCACCCCATGTCACCACTCTGTGTCTACCAATCATGTGAAATACAGTTTTTTTTTCCACCCAAGCAGTCCCCATTGCCACAGCACTCACATGGTGACTCACTTTGTGGCTGGGGATGCATCTAGGTAAGCAGTTCGACACATAGGCCCAAGCCTACACTTGCAAAACAAAAACTACACTTTCTGAAATGCTTCTTAAGGGTTCAGAATAACCCAGGTCTTTAAAATGTATTAGGGAATAATTAACCTATGGGTCTACTTTTTTAAAAAAAACAATGAATCCCTGAATTTTTGAAACCAATGTAGGACCCTTTGGGACATGGGTGTACTAGTATGTTAGAGGTGGGAGGGTGGGGTGAGGTCAGATGGTGCTGTCCACTCCCTAACTTCCCTGAGGTTCTAGACAGAAGGTGTGCTTTGCAGCACAGGGAGAGTAGTAGAGGTACTGGACTTTCTGAATCTACCACCTCTGTGCCTGCTGGACACAGTTCCCAGGAAGACAAACAAATTAATACATAAAGAAACAGAAGAGGAATGCAAGAAGACTTCAGTACATCATTCACTTCTGAAGCTCCCTGAGCACTGTGACTCTTGATTTCTATCAATCTTTTTCATTTGTTAGCTTTTTTTCCTGCTGAACATTCTAAATTCAGAGTAAACAACTAGTGAAAAAGAGTGAGGTTCAGAGTACAAGTGCACAAACAATAGAATAATACATCTACTCTCATCAGCTCTCCAGTACGCGTACTGACTGATGCCCAAGAGCCAAAGGCAAACCCGAGGAAGACCAGAGGCAGTGAGGAACCAACTGGAAGAGAGGAAAGCAGCTCTGCCTCTCTTTCCCACGATACTTTCTTTTTCATCAGGTCCTTGAGGCAACTGGTCCTTTCCTAAAGACTTGATGAGTAGAAGTGACTCACAACAATAGAAATAAAAGGCGAAAATGCAGAGAAAGTATCCAGAGTGCCTACAATTGAGATTGTTTTTATGCACATTTAATGGTTTTTGTAAAATCATCCTGGAAGGACTGAACTAATCTACTGAACTCAATCTCACTTACAGAGCTACTAGCCCATGGTGATGATACTCAAGTTACAGCTAGGACTGTGTTTTATCATGTTCTAAGTTAATACTCAATCTTATCTCGTTACTAAGGGATAATGAGGTGCATTATTAAGGCAAAGCTGCAGAAAGATTTAAAGAGATAAAGCAAAACTGTCATGTCATTTCAGAGACTAATTAAATTGTATGACATCATGCAATAATTTCATAAAGCAGTTTAGACCCATGAAATCATTCAATAGTCTAAGACCATGAACAGCAGCTTTGTTTTTCTGAACAATGTTTTCTCAGAAAACTCATTACAATCAGAACTGAGGGACTTGAAATAGGTTTATTCTGGAAGCAAGACGTAAAACAAATGAGATTATCAATAAAATTGCTCACAGCTGTGTATTGACCATAACAGAATCAGATCTCAATCCCACTAATCTAGAGTACTTCGGGTTAGTCATATAAATGTCTGGTACTCTTTCTCCTCTTGAGAATGAAAATTTTAAATCTATGATTCATAATATCACTTCTGACATTAAAAATATTTATGTATTAGATGCAAATTCTCAAACCACTCTTTTCAGACTAAGAATTTAAAAATCTTGGTAGATGACTAAAATTGGCTTTTAATAGCTTTCACACAGTGCTTATGAAAACATTTCTAAGACCATATCAAACAGGAATTTCTTAATATTTCATATGTAAAATTTTACATGCATATTTTATGCAATATTTGCATGCAAATACAATTATATATTCATAAGTTTGTTGTATAATTAAGACACTGTTTGACAAAAGATCCTGAATTACTTAAAAATCCAGGCTCTCCAGAATGGTAGGAATTACCATGTTCATATAAAAATCTAATTTTAACTGTTTGTCACAGGATGACTCAGGCTCCCTTGCCCTTCTGTAGAAAACACATTCTTTTTTATGCCTGATATAAAGATGAAAGATCTAAGCTACTGGCAAACGAACCTGTAAAGAGAGACAACATGTTGGTGGGGAATAGTCTCCTAGGAAGAATGCAGGTTTTAGAGCCAAAGTTGCTACCTCTCTACACACAGCTAAGCCACATCCTCTTTCCTTTGCATTCTGGAAAAGTTCTGTTTCCTCCAGCTAACACTGACTCAGCTCCACCTAGCACCAGACACCATGCCTCATATACAGTCACCCAGATACACAAGATGGGACTGGATGTCCATTGAGTGTGATGGCCCAGTGCTCAGACCCTCCCATTCTTAACAGGAACATTTCTAATTACCTTTATAGTGTGTTTGGGCAGGTGAATTAATGATTGAATAAGTCAAACTGATAAATAAAAACAGCACTAAAATAAGAAGTAAATGGATTTTTCTCTAATTCTGTGTTTAAAGGACTCCACATTGTCCCCACAGAATAAGCACAGACCTCACACTCTGAAAAAGCCTCCCTGTGAGACCCAAATTCTAAGCAATGCACCAACCAGCCCTCCTGATGATGGGGCTAATGCCTGCTTCCTCCTGAAAATGAGGGAGTCCTCCTGAACTCAGGACCCTTTAGTGGTCCGGAGAAGATGAGGGAACACCGTCCATCCACCACTTTAGTCTTGTGGTGAACTATTTTAGAACAAAGTGGGGATGATGCATCTTGTAACAAATAACTACATTTTTTATTTTCAAAATTTTCACCCAGAAATTCAAAGTTACAAGTATATTATTTAAAAGGAAAAAGAAATGCTCAAAAAGCTTTATGCATAGATTTCCTACTATCTACCTTTTTCAGTTTTTAACTCTTTGCCTAGCTACCAATTTGCATTATCAGATAGTTTAAACCTCAGGCCTCATGTGTACTAGTTAAACGTTTTACTACTGAGCTATGATCTTCTTTTTATCTTGAGGCTGGTCTTGATCAAACTAGCCTGAATTCACTGTAACACAGGCTTACCTTGGACTTGTGATCCTCCTGTCTCATGCTCTCCAGCAGCTGGGATTACTGGCCTGTGTAACCATACAAGTACATGCCTCCTTTCTAAGTAACTTGGGCATGTGACTATATGAATTTGTTAAATGTATATGCTATTATAATAAAGTTTAGATTATGAAGGTAGTAATATAAAAAGATTGAGAAGGGCATTCCAACAATTTTTTATTTCATCTTAAAAAGTTCCATTTTCTATCACAGATTTGAGCTGTGGTGGACATGTTTTTGGATCCTCGGGAGGCACATAAAAATGCAGGCCCAGGGATACACACCTGTATCTTAGGGGAAGAGAGGCAAAGATGGTAGGATCCCAGGAGGCTTGCTGACTAGTCAGTCTAGCCAGCCAGTAAGCTCCTGGTTCAGTGAAGTACCTCTCCTGAAAAATAAGGTGAAGCAAGACAGAGGATACCATCTGCTTGACTTCTGATCTCCACACACATAAAAGCATACATGCATATACATGTACACACACAAACACACTCAGCACATAATGTATCAAATATTGCATTCAAAACTATCAAAGTTAATATAATTTGGTGTCTACATCAATACAAATTTGGTTTATAGTCAGCAAGTGTCCACGAATGAAGGCTGCTTCACAATGAAGTGTATGTGAACTAATTTTGCCAACATTCTGTAACAAAAATGAGAGACAGAGAATGAACATGACTAAGAATGGAGACTGGGGTGATCTTCAGAAAAGGCGCTGGTTCCTCCCTTGTAGAGTGTGCTAATGCATGGCTTCAATGGTGAGGAGAAGCAGAAGAGACACTGTCATGGCTGCTGGTAAAGCCTCCAGCCAGGAAGATACCCGGGGCAAGCTAGGGGCCACCAGTTTAGCTGCCTGTAGGTGAAGGAGCCAGTGGAGGTTAAAATTCAGGAATCTTAGCCTATCAGACTAGTATGAGTCTGGAAAGAATAAAACCATTCCAGAGCAAGTTTCAAAGAAAGAATACCCATCAACTACGTAGGACTATGGGTTCATAAAGAGATAGAAGAGGTGGAGAAAGGAAATAAAGGGAAAGAAACACAGGTGGATACAAAGATGGCTTAGATGCAGCCTTAGCCATGGAGACAGCCAGGAAGCTGGCAGGACCAAGGACACAGTATCTGGGCTGTGGAGGAGCCACCCCACCCAGACACCACTGCTCCATTGAGAAGAAATGCCACACACGAAACGAGCTTGTGTTTTTATAGTTCAGAGTGTCTGTAAAAGAGTTCTTATTACATTCATTTCCACAGGAAACAGCAATATACCTTTCAAAAACACTACATTTGTGAATGCCTAGGATGCCTAATTTCTACCATCCTCAAAATGTCCTGCAATAAAAGATGAGAAAGGGGCCTTCATGAGATGTTTAGAAATAGAATAAGCAGCAGGGAGAAAATTTCCTTTTCCTTTTAAACAAATTTGAAAATGGGCATGCTTCCAACTCATAAAAAGAATGTTTACTTCTCCTGGGCCTATCCAGAAGATCTGGTTACAGCCCTGGACAAGCCTCCTCTGAGGGGTAGTGTACGTCAAGCTGCTGATAAGCTAGGCAGGGAAGCATGCAAGGAAGTGCAGGGCACTCAAAAATATTGCCACACAAGGTATGTGCCTTCATCACCGAAAAAGGCTCTTCAACCTAGAGTAGAGCAAATTAGTTAAAAGCAGCCCTAGTTGGTACCAGAGAGTCCTCGAAAAAATAAGGATCAGTGATGTCATTCAAGAAAAGACCCTGGGCTCACCATCTGTAACTCACTGTATCAGGTACCACAGGCATCAATTTAGGACATCAGGAGAGATCTACGGGTGAGTCCACAGAAACAACTGTGGTTGCGACTAGCACATTCTGTTAATTAAAAAACTAATACCTAGGCTAGGATGAAAGTCAGTGGTAGAGCATCCGTCTAGCATGCACAAGACTGGGAGAAAGAAGTAAGAGAGGAGAGAGATGAAGGAAGGAGAGGGACAGGCAGAGAGGGAGGGGAGGAGGAGGAGAAGGGGAAGGAGAAGCAGAAGAGGAGAGGGCAAGGGAGAGGAGTCAGTATCTGCATACACTGCTTCCTATAGGAACTGACATCAGTTTAGAACACAAGGCACAAGGGTTTTAGATCTAGTCTCAGCTCTAGAATTTGTGTCTGATCATGAAGTACTTTTAATGATAAAATGAAAAATAAAAGCATTCTTCTTTTTTATTTTCCTTCTTAGAATTGTCACATCCTACAGAGAGAACACCACATGGAGTCTTATTTGCTGAGGCAGTGGCTCCTTCTTTTCACTGGCCCTCTCTCTCAACATTCCGGTGACCCCAAAATCTCTTCCACAAAACTTGAGTGTCTTTGAATATGAATCTGTGCAGTTGCTCGTTCTTTCAGGAACCGATGAGAAGCAGCCCAGTGATAATGTGAACCCACTCCCTGACCTAGAGAACACTGCTTTATATGATGTCTTCATACAGACAGATACTGGCATCTCAAGGCCGAACGAGCAGCTCAAAGTCTTTATGTCTTCTGCCTTGTCAACTCGTAGTCTTAACATTTATGAAGTCTTATTATAAAGCTCATAGGCACTGCCATGATATTTAAAAAGGATTAAGATTCCAGTGACTTAGTTTGCTTGTGGCCACTATTTCCTTTAATTTATGCATCGTTTAATGCATTATTTAATGCATCTTCAGTCTTCTCCTCCTATCTAAGTGTGTTCATCAGATATTTTGTCATGTGACACCCCAAAGAGAAACAGTTTAAAGAAAGAAGGGTGTATCTAGACTGATGGTCTCGGTCCCCAGCTGGCTGACTGTAGTATTTTGGGCCTGGCAGGAAGCAACACATCACAGCCAAGTTCATGCAGTGCAGCAAAGCCGCTCTCATCATGGTGGGCAGGATGCAGAAAGACAAACATGACTCCATTCCCAGGCAAGAGGGCAAGATAGAGGCCCAGGGACATCTCCCTGACTGACTTCCTTTACCTAACCCATCCCCACCTCCAAAGTTTCCCATGAGCACCCCAAACTGTCATCAGAGTATGAATCCATCAGCATCTTAGTCCACTAGACAGAGCCCTGCTGAGCCAACCACTTCCCAAAGCCTGTCTCTGAGCACTGCTTTGTCAGGAACCAAACCCTCCACAGAAGGCTAGTCTGGCTAGTTTGGGGGATAGTTTCATATCCCACACATCCAAACCATCACACAAGGGTAGTCACATTGCCCTTAACTGCTTCTCACCTCAGCCTGCCTCTCTGAAATCTTATGTTCCCTAAACCTGTTTTTATAGTGGAGATTGTGCGCATTCTTTCTTGTTGCCCAGCCATCCTGTAATCTTTTAGTAAATAGGTGTTAGGCTAGAGTAATCAATCCAGGCTGGTGAATCCATGTGTAAGCACTTCAAGGAAATGCAAAAAGATTCAACAGTAACCTCAAGCAGAGCCAACTCAAAGACATGGCCAGACAAGGGAAAATGTTAGTAGTCCTGGGAATCCAATTGCACAGGATCTGTGAGCCAGGAAATGCCATTGGCCTTCCATAAATCTTGTCACATAGCCTTGACCATGTCTTCTCCTTAGGAAATTTTCAGCCTCAGGCCTTACAATATTTCTAACAAGAATGTTTTTTTTCTTGATATTTTTATCATGGAATCTGGCCAGGCTCTACTGTTTCTTTGGTATGTCTAAATACACAGACTATGAATTTTCATTCTCTTTCATTATCATCAAATTATTAGGTTAATTAATTTGATATTGATTAGACTTGCCTAGTTTTTATTGATATCAAACTGAGTAAAACTAGTTGGAAAGAAACCATATTCATGTTACTGCAGTTTCTGAGCAGTAATAATTCTCTACAGTGAAGTCAACCTTGGGTTTTAAATGATCCTGACTATCAGATCACACAGATTTACAGGGTAGCAACTGGCTTAGCATGCAGATGGCCCTGAGTTCCATCTCAGCATCAAAAAGACAACAAATGCATGGGGTAAACCAAGTAGGCCAGCTGTGCTGATGTCCAGTCACTGGGAAATTCAGTTAAATTATTAAAGACCAGTCAGGTTCTCGGTTCTCTAGATGGCAAAATTCTCTGCAGATTCGCTTTGTCATTGGACAGTTCAACACCATCTTCTTGACTTCAATCATCTCCTTCCTCTTCGTGCAGAGCTGGCACTGGAAGAGCCCTGTTCCAAAATCAATTAAAAAAAAGTCTCTAGTTCCCCCACTTCTATACATTGACATAAATGCTGTGTGTTTGAACCTAGTTTTGAAATGGTTTTTCCAAGGGGGTCCCCAACCCCATAAACTCTGTGAGCATCAGGAGTGACAGCTGAAATGGATGATCCAACATTGTGACTCTCAGCATCTGCCCGGTCTCCAAAGCTTATTCAGGTGCTTGTTTAAAGCCCAGAACCTGTAGGGAAATGAGCACAGAATGACTTTTTATCCAGGTTGTCATAACATTTCAGTACAGAAATCCCACGGTGACCTACGAGACACCAAAAATTAGGTTTCAACAGTAAAACATGTGTCAACAGACCTTGTGCTCCTGTGCAGAAATAGAATCCATGAAGAAGTAACGTCAGTATATTATATATAACTCCAGGACAGTCTCAGAGGGGTCTACAGTACCACATACACACAGGAGAAGTAGGGTAAAGGTACCTCTGGGGTCATTAACAAAGGCAAATGGAACTTTACAGTTTGGGCTGTCTGAAATATACCTGTCAGCCTCAGGTGCCAATGTCTACCCACCAGAGAAAAGCCCTGAGATCTATGCCATGAAACTAGCAGGCAGCAGGAATGTCTTAGTGTTCATGCTTCTAGTAAAAGAAAAAACATTCATCAACACATCCTAACTCAGCTGACAGTTTCAAAGTCGGAATGAAGCATGTCATTCAGCCACAAGGTCCATGGTCCAAGTTAAACAAACTCAGGCAGACAGCCTGGTTCTAAGAATGCTTATTTTATCCCTAGTGGGACAATACACTCAACTGTAGAACACCCAGGTGCTAAATTCACTGTGTTATTTTATTTTGAATAAGTTAATTAAAAGGCAAATTTATTCATATAAGAAAAACATAGTATCAGTATTAAATATCAAGTGTATATACCATCACACTATGTAGATGCTTATTTTCCTAATAGACTCTGCTACTTAATTGCGTGCTCTGTGTCTGAAACATATGTTTCATATGAGTTAATAATATAATAGGTAGTTGTTAAAAAAAAGGTTTCACAGGACTTGAGAGATAGCTCAGTGCTTAAAAGCACTGCCTCCTCTTGCAGAGGACCCACATGGCAGCTCATAGTCATCCATAACTACTGTTCCAGGATCACAGTTCTGACCTCTGTGAGCACCAGACATGTACATGGTATACATACATACATGCAGGCAAAACACTCATGTATATAAATAAAATAAATAAGGAAAGAGATTCAATCCATTAATGAAAAATTAAGAACATTAACTACTAATTTTTAGGCCAATAAATGCCAGGATTTTCTGCAATAAAAAATTTGCACACAATGACATCAGCAGAGTCAGTCACAGGAGCAGAATACAGATTTTAAAATTCTGTTATTCTATAAAATAAAACTGTCAGAATCAACTCTTTCAGAACACTAATCTTCATCAGTCTTGTGGTATCACACATGGAAACAAACAACCATACAGAGTCAGTGAAGTCTCAGGCATTCTCAGTGCTACACTCAATAGAGCAGATCTTTTCATAAATATATGACATTAAGTATAGGTTGGTTGATTGGTTGGTTGGTGGAAAATTTTCCAAACAATTGGAAGTTTCTGTTTCCTAATGTGCTGAGGCGAATCGGAGGCCAAGCAAATAGGGGGAAAAAAGACAGAAATGAGATATATATGTTAAGGCTTTTGGAAGCCTCCTCACTTCCAAGCACACCAGAAAGTACACACTTGTTCATGGTGTGCACATGCTCAGAACAAACTGAAGAAGGCTGCAGTTCCCACCTCCAGTGGTCCTGCAGTTATACAAAAGCACAAAAGATTGCCTGGAGGGTGTTGTTAGCAACCACAGTACTCACAGTCACCTAGGTCTTAGGCAGCTAGAAAATATTTTTGAGGGTTGTGGTGACATTTTATTTGTGCTGAAATGTGGTGATATTTTATTCCTGCTTTAATAAATAAAGTTTGCCTGGAAATCAGAGGAAATAGCAAGCCATTTTAAGTAAACAAAGAAGTCAGGCAGCAGTAGCACACGCCTTTAACCCTATCACTTAGCAGGCAAGATCTCTGCATGTTCAAGCCCACACTAGGGAACAGAGCCAAGTGTGGTGACACACGCCTTTAATCCCAATACCAACCAGAGAGTTCTGAAGACCTGTATAGACAGGAAGTGACAGAGCTGGCCAGGAAGAGGAAGTGATGTAGCTAGACAGAGAGCAAATCAGATGGCAGAACAGCGAGGCATAGAAGCCTGGGTAGACAGGAAGTCGCGCGCTTTGGAAGCTGCAGAGTTGGTGAGGTAAGGTTGGCTGGTGGCTTTCCCTATTTCCCTGATCTCTCTAAGGCTTTCACCCCTATGTTTGGCTCTGTGGTTTTTTTTGTTTTGTTTTGGTTTGGTTTTTTGGTTTTTTGAGACAGGGTTTCTCTGTGTAGCTTTGTGCCTTTCCTGGAACTCACTTGGTAGCCCAGGCTGGCCTCGAACTCACAGAGATCCGCCTGGCTCTGCCTCCCGAGGGCTGGGATTAAAGGCGTGCTCCACCACTGCCCGGCGGCTCTGTGTTTTTAATTTAATAAGACCATTTAGAAATTCGTCTACAGAGGGTCTAAATACTTGAGGAAATTTCCATCCAAATGTCAGTTGACCACTTCCTGATATAATAGAGACTTCAAGCCACAATAAAAGGCAATGTTTGCACAGTTAGCTCAGAAAAATTGAGCTCTGATAGTACAAGGATGATTCATGGAAACATTCAAAATGCTCTCTTTGCAACCAAAAGATACCACATGCAGAAATAAAGCTGAAATGAAAGGACACTGGACAGCCATTCAACATGGAGAGAGAGAATGTAGCACAATCATAATAAAATGGCCACCAGCGTGGTATGTACTACAAACTCTAGTTAGGTGATGTTTCCTCAGACCATACACTGGCTTTTAATAGGTTATCAATGTTATCATTCATGAGGAAATAGCTCCAAAGCACAGAAAAATGACGATACATTTGAGGTTATTTATTTTGTGCAAAAGAAGGCTGTAATGAAGAAATTAGAGAATAATAAAAGACAAGAGGTATACAGGTAACAGACAGTAAAGGACAGAAAGAAATCCTCTTAGAAAAAAATAACATTAAATATAAATAGATTAAACTTTCCAGTGAAAAAGCAGATACTGAAGGGTAAGTAAAAATGTAATTTGAATGTGTGTTATTTCTAAGGACTTGTTTTAGATTTAAAAAAAAACAAATTAGTTGAAAGTGAAGGAGTAGGAAAATATACTCCATGTCAACAGACACAAATGAGATCTAAGATGATGAAGTAATATACAAAATAGGATTTAAGGAAAAAATTAAAATTTAACTCAAAGAAAGCCGCTATGTAATAATAAAAGCATAAGTCCCTCCTAGAAGACGTAACAATTTTAAGTACATATTCACCTAACAACATTGCTCTCAAATGAATGAAATAAATGTAAGAAAATTTAAAGAAGAAACTAACGATTCCTCTGTAACATTTAAACACTGTGGTGTACTTTGTTCAGATCCAGGACCCAGAAGGGAAATGGTGGCCGCACTGGAGCAACTCAAAACTAATCAAAGCATGTGTATATGCGCATGTCTGTCCATCCATCTGATGGTCCCTTAGTCCATCTGTCCATCTGTCTGTCCATGTGTATGTGTGTGCGCACACGCATGTACATGCACATGCATATGTGTGTGCAGGTGCCCATGGAATCCCAAAGCAGGCTTAGTATTACATTGTGAACCCAACTCTGTTGGAAGAGCAGTGTACATTCCTAACCACCAAGCAATCTCATGTCCTTTGCTACTAGACCCTGCGACTAGAGTTCTTATTTACAAATAATATTTTGCACTTTATAACTGAAATTTAAATGTTTTTCAGTAAAAGTTACATTCCTATGATTCAGTAAGAAAGTCTCAAATGGTATGCAGAAGGCATTCCCTGTTGCTCCCCACAGAAAGAGCCCTAGAGATCATACACACAGAAATCCAATCTCTATCTCCTGCTTGCTCATTCTCAAAGTGCTCACTTGCTCTCTTTCACACACACACACACACACACACACACACACACACACACACACACACACACCTCACAGGAAGATTAAAGTTGTCATGTTATAAAATTTAACATAGTTCCTCTTTCTACACAAAATCTCCCCTTTCGGGGTGCTTAGTCCCACTGCAACTTGATATGCCACGCTTTTTCATACCCATGAAGGGTGTGTGCCTTTGTGAACAGAAACAGAGGAGGGGTGGATTGAGGAGGAGGTGGAGGAAGGAAATAGAAGGAGAGGAGGGAGGGGAAACTGCAATCTGGATGTAAGATAAATGGATTAATTTAATGAAAAAAAAATCTCTCCTTTCATACCTGTCCCTCGACTTCTTAACCAAAGAACAATTGCTATGAAGTTTTACCTTCGATAATTTTTATTCTTTGTGCGGATTCAAAAGTAACCTTTGAACTTTGTTACTTTCAGTGGATAAGACACTCTGCATATTAAATTTCAAAAGCATGAAGTTGCTGGATCAATAAATGAAAATATAGGTGGACAGACAGCATGGACACCTGGGTAAGTGGATCCTCTTTGTTTTGGTGAGGTGAATTTTTTAACACCGAATTGGAATCTAGCCATACTTAGATTCTATACAACCAAATACATGAAATACAGTGTTGTCATATCAATGAGTGAAAACCCAGTGTTTCCTTAAGCATTTCAGCTAAACCAAGTAAGCAAAAACAAAGGAGAATGTTTGTTTCTGTGTAATCATTTGCTGCACCTGGAAGAGCTGTGGCTTCTGCATCTGTTGTCCACTCCCACCAACCATTTCAGGAGATCACCAAGCTTGCAGCTCCTAATGCACTCTGTGCTCCACAAAGAGGACACAACTGAGCAGACTGCTCTCTGCTGAGAACAAGTCTGGTGGTCAAGAGCATGTACCGTTGAGGCGACCTGGGCTGCCCGAAGCTATGAAGGCACGTGATTTCATTGCTTAATCTCCATCGGCTGAGGCATTACATTTTCTTCCACCAGCCATCTGTGACTGTTCATCTTTCCCCATTTCCAAGCCAGTTACAATTGCATTTCACCACCCTGTACTGTCCCAGGTCACAGAGCAGAACTCTGTGAAATTATCTGTAGCTAACTTTTGAACATAACTGGCTTTCTTAGAAGCACAACAACATGGTCTCTGCTTAGATCATTGTTGGCCTCCACGAAAGCCCCCATTACCTTTGTAACTCTGAACTTGATGAAGTCACTCTGGGATCTTAAATCTCAGCAGAGAAGGGTTCACAGTACACAGTGTGTAAATGACCCTGCTCCAGGGCAGCCATCTAAATGTCCCCAGAGTCCTGGGTGTCAGTGTGGCAAAACCCCACATCACATCACAGTGTGTAGACCTTCCTCTGGCAGGGCCTGCCTCTGGACTATGTGATGTGTTTGTCTCCTAAGTCCCATCCCATCCATTGACTTCAGCATTTAAAATTTTTAAAAGTATCCTGGGAATCTCAAACTGTTCTTTCAACACAGAGCAGTAGATTATAACATCTTTAAACATGGGAACATCACATTTCTAAAGCTCAAGAGGCAAAAATGCTCTTTCAAAGAAAAATTTATTTTATTTCTGTTTCTCCCAGGGACTGTACTTTTATACACATAATTGCTAAATATTCTGGTGCCTTTTATGATATTTGTGACTTGTTCCATGTCTTAATTAACTGCCTTCAGTTTTCTGAGAATAAGGGTGTTTAAAATATTATTTGAAATAACCTTTTGGAGGGCTGGGAACATAGCTCAGTTGTTGTATAGTCAGGGCTCTCTAGAGGAACAGAACTGATAGAATAATTATATATGAAGGGTATTTATTAGAATGGCTTATAGGTTTGGTCTAGCTAGTCCAACAATGGCTGTCTACTAATAAATAGAAGGTCCAAGAATCCGGTAGTTGTCCAGTCCACGAGGCTGAGTGTCTGAACTGGTCTTCAGTACATGCCAGAATCCAAAGAAGTAAGCTCTAATACCAGGGAAGGGATGGACTTGTCAGCTAGAGGGAGAGCGAGCAGGCAAAGGGATCAGTTTCCTTCTTCCATGTCCTTTGTATAGGCTGTGAGCAGAAGGTGTGGCCCAGATTAAAGGTGGATCTTCCCACCTCTAAAGATCTGGATTAGAAGTGGCCATCCCACTTCAAATTATTTAATTAAGAAAAAGTCCCTCACATGTGTACCCAACCACCTGGGTTTTAGTTAATTACATACAGGTGGTCAAGTTGACAAAGAAGAACAGCCATCAGAGTGGTAAGAGCACTGGCTGCTCTTCCAGAGGACCCAGGTTCAGGCCCCAGCCCCCACAGAGTGGCTCACAACCATCTGTAACTCCAGTTCCAGGGAATCCAATACCCTCTTCTGGTCTCCATGGTCATCAGATATGCACAGGGCACACATAAAAACACTCACATATGATATAAATAAATCATTCTTTAAAAAAAAAAGAAAGAAGTCTTTGAATGTCAAATGGAAAAATAGATAACCTTATGAGGGACGTTAAAAGAAAACCATGACTGCTACATGCAAGACATAGTACTGTATATTACAATATTAAAGAGCTCTCATAGAGCATCAGCAACATTCTCAGACACACTATTAGCTGGAGGCTGAAAAATATTCAGACTGAAAAGAGCTTGATTCAAAACTTTTCTACAAGTTGGAAACTTTAAGCATGCCAGTGTCTAATGGTGCTGATATTATAGAGAAGATTCACACCCATTAAATGGGATCTCAGATGCTCTGTGATTTTATTTCTATATTGTTAACAAAAACTACTTTATTTCTAACTGTAAAGTAATGATCACTCTGCTCTTCATCTTTGAGCTACTATAACAAAATCCACAAAGCTATTCGTTTATAAAGAGAAAGGGTTTATTTTGGCTCATGATTCTGGGAGTTCCTGTACAAGATCAAGTAGCCCCATTGCTGTGGTTCACTGGCAAAGGCAGCATGTCACAGCATGAGGATGTGGCAGAAAAGATCACTTCACAAAGCTGAAGCAAGATGATGACGCCAGAGTCTTACAATCACTTTCAATGACACATACCCAATAACCTAAGGACCTCCAACCAAGCCACCCTGGGAGCTATGCCTTTTCCCCACGGACCTTTTCGGATAACAAACATTCAAAAGACAGCAATCCATTTAGTAACTGAATAGTGTGTTACAAACCAGCTCCTGCCAAGAGTAACCAGAAAAGCTGGGGCATGCTTTAATGTTCCAAAGTATCAGAGAGCTGCACAAGTAGTAGTGATCTCAAGGACTGTGGTTGAAAAAAAATGACTCAGAGAGGTGAGATTGACATCATGGCCAGTCTAGATGGCTCTGCTAGACAGTTTTCATGTGCCTTCTGACAAAAATATAGCACATATTTTCATTTTTTTACTCCTTCACTCTTTTTCCTTCCCCCCCCCCTCTCTCTCTCTCTCTCTCTCTCCTCCCTCCTCTCTTATCTTCTATACTGTCTACCACATAAGCTTAATGATTCATATTTCTTCCTAGATTTGGCTTTCTGCTTCCTGTTTCAGGGAGTCACCAACCTTTGGTGCTATCAGCTCTTGCTAATCCACATATTTATTGACTTATAGTCCCAACTTTACACACAGGTACAATGGGACAAAAATGCACATATTTACAGTGTGGTTGAAGTTATGACATGTGCTTATGAAATAATGGCTTCAGCAGAACCCATTGGCATGTCCATCGTCTTACGCAGTTGCGAGCATTCCAAGCCCACTCTCTGTGCAAATTTCAAAGCTGGAACACGCTGCAACTAGAGTCAGCATGCTGCACCCTGCATCTCTCCACAGCTGTCATTCACTTTTCAGTACACTATTTTAGATTCCACACACAAGGAAGACCTGCCACACCTTTCTTGGTTTTTATGTTTTTTCTCCAACATAACATCTGTATTGATTATTTGGGAATTCCATACAATACACATAGACCACATTCGCTTCCCATTCCTCCCAGGTCCACCTTTGTGCCTCACACAAAAAAGAAAAAGAAAAAAATACACCAAGTCCAATTTGTGTTGCCCATGTACTCATTGGAGCATGGTCAAACTCCCAGCAGCCGGTCCCTTAAAGAGAACTGAGTCCTTCCCCACCCCCTGCCAGAAGCCAGCAGCTGTGAAGAGCTTCACTTCTGTATCTTTGCCACAGATTTTAAGGACTCACTTCAATAGCTTCCTGTCTGGACTGTGTCTTTTTATGGGCTGGAGCTGGGGGTTTGTGGGGGAGGTTGTCCCAGAAGCCTTCGGTGTCTCCCAGTCTCAATTCTGAGCTTGCAGTCACTGAGTTTGCAACACTGCAGAAGAAGCTTCCTGGGCCGAAACAGCTGGTAGCAGCAGGGATCAGGACATCTACACGGCCTCCGGTGGCATCATGGTCTCCTCCCTGTGGCTGACCTGAGTCACATAGAGCAGTGCTCCTAGTGTTCATTCACCTTGTGGAAAGTGATGAGATTCCTGCCATTTTGAGGTTGAGTATTAGTTTTCTCCCTCCCTCCCTCCCCCATCTGTAAGGTATATTTTACAATTTCTTTCCCCATTGAACACTTATGTTGAGTCTACATCTTGGCCACCCTGAATAACTCTGTGGTGAATCTGGGTGTGCAGGTGTCTTTTCTGAGACCCTCATTTTGTTATGTTTGAGTATAACACAAAAATAATGTTTCTAGGTCCCATAGTGGGGCTGCTTTTAACTTTATGAGGAACACCTGGAGCACTGGCTTCAGCAACTGTTGTATTCACACTCTGGAGTAGTACGTGATGATCCTCTTCCCTCCTTGTCCTTGACAGTAGTTCCTCCTTCTTCCTGTTAAAGGCCATCTTCACGGTTCTGAGACAACACATGGTAGTTTTGATTTTATCTCCAAGGCTATTATTCATGTACTGGACATTTTTTTAAACACCTGTTTTCCCTGTTGTATATCTTCCTTTAAGAACTATCTTCAGGTTATTAGCTCATTAAAAATGACATCATTTAATTTTATACTCTTGAGCCAATTCCTCATTTATTTTGTAGACTGACTTTTTATCAAACATAGTATGCAGATACTTGGTCCAATGATATGGATGGCGTTGTCATCACAGTCCCTTTGTTGGGTGGAGAGTTTCCATTTCCATCCCTGTTTGTTTGTAATGAATCCCACCATTCTATTTTAGCTGTATTGGCTATTCCTTGGGGATGTATTAAAAATAAACCATTGTCAAAATCAATGTCACAAAGCCTTATCTGTGTGTTGTCTTCTGGAACATTGATACTTTCAGGCCTCATGTTTTATAGCCCATTTTTAGATTTTTTTTATGAATGGTGAAAAGTGAAGCTCAAATTACATTTGTCCTCATGTGGATGTCCACTGTGTATGAAGCACTGGCTGACAAGAATGTCCTTATGCCTTTCTGGGTTCTTGGACCCTTTGTCAATTATCAATGGGCTAAAATTGTGCTCATTTGTCTCCAGATTCTTTTGTTCCATGGGCATATGAACTGGTTATATTAGAGCTACATGGTTTTGAAGGTTTTGATAACTTTATGTTTGAAGATAACTTAAAGTCAGATAACTCGGTACTTGGAACTTTGTTCTCACTGCTTGAGAAACTTTGTAAAGCCTTCCTCTCTGACTTCTGTGCTGTTCTCTGTACTTGTCATCTCTAGTTGTGATGTGATGGTGTGAGAACACACACCTACAGGAAAGTGAGGTGAAGCACAGATAATGGACATCACGGTAACATTAAATACTAAATAAAGGTATGACTTCAGAACAGTAGGCATCCAACTGCCGCAGCCAGGAATGGCTAGTTCTCCTTCAGAAAATAAAAAGAATAAAGGCAAATCCAATAAAACTGGGAGAAAGGCCATAATATGTTGCTAACAGATAAATAGTTCATTTTGTTGAGACATAGAAATAACATTTTTTTAAACTTGGAGGATTTTGTTGCCCAAGCTCACATTTTTCCATATAACATTCCCAATTAATTTCTCTAGTAAATATGAATCTGGGTCTGAGGACAAGATCTGAGTGTACAAAAATGATTGTAAAATGCATAAAGCAGAGAGGTCAGCTACATGTCAGGGGAGTAACAGCCTTTTTTTGTTGTTTTTTTTTCATAAATTTTTTATTTTATTTTATTTTTCTTTATTAAGAAATTTTCTACTCACACCTCATGCTATCCACAGACCCCCCCTCCCTCCTCCCACCTCCCAGCCCTCTTTCCCCAGCCACCCTGAATCCCCACAAGTGAGCTGGGCTCTGCTGACTCCCCATGGGTAACAGCCTTTTTGTGATGCTAAATTCTAAATTTCTTTTGATTTCCATTGTTCTCCCCATGGTTTGTGGCTGTCCCTGTGGTAAATTTCCATATGTCACTTAAAAGCCACACTTCTTTGTTGCACATAAACGTGCAACAGTAGAATTTTGCTTACTGTGGGCTTGTGTATCAGCATGAGATGTCTCTATGGCTTCTGACTCAGTGGGTGCCCTTCTAACCCCTCATTTCTCACCTTCTTAATTTCTGGAATTGTTCTCTCAGCCCCACTGTATTCCTCTCCATGAGTGCCATGACAACATGCTTCAGTTCCTCCCTCCATTTACAGACCCATTCATTCAGCTTTTCTCACCGTATTTCATAAAGTTCAATTTTAAATAACCGTCTCCCTTTCTGTTATTTTCTCACATACCTCTAAAACCCGATTTCCTTTTGCTAATTTTCTATAGTGTAAATGACTTCATAATGTGATTATATTTATGAAAGCTAGAATAGGGGTAGAGCCAAATGGCCTACTAATCACTAGGAAAATATCACTTATTATTTCCAGTGACACTGTGAAATGATTCGGTAACGAGGAATGGGCTAGGCTAGGAGATGATCACTTTCTCTGAAGAAAGGAGGCTGGGGTTATAGTGAACTCTAGGATCACCCTATCTCACCTCAATGAAATCGCTGCCAAGAATGTTTGGCTTACAGCTAGTCGTGTAGACATATCAGAGAGACTAAAGAGAAAACATTGAGAAGATGGATTCTTCCAGAAACTCATGAGCATATGTAATAAGGACGGGTTGAAGAACTATTCAAAGACTATTGATGAGACCTAACAGGTAAGGTACGTGGATGGCTAAATAGAATCCTGTACAAATAAGAAAGAAAGATGTTGTAGGATCAGTTAGAGAATTTGAACAGACTGTGGTTTGAGTAACACGTGTATCATTGTTAAGTTCTTAATGGGAGAGCTATATAATGAAAATTTAGGGCAGGAATATTTTGTTTGGGGGAAGAGAGAGAGAAAGGGGTTAGGAAGAACAAATGCAGTAGTGTGTTAACTATGGAAGATTCTAGAATCTGGGGTTCATTGAGAGGAGAATATGGAAATCCTTTGTAACATTGAGCAAAGAATACGTAAGAATGAAAGAAATTAAAACAGATAAATAGAAATAAAGACACACAGCAGTAAAGCAAAGAAAAGGCTAAATATACGTCCTGTCCTGTGAGACTTAGAATCCAATGCACCATTATTGATCTGGATACTTGGCAAAGATGGAACTATCTTTGAACTTTTGTTTCTATCTTCCCAATACTGATGAAAACAACATCATTTCTTTTGGTCCCATATGTATGTTGTTGGCTCCAGAACACAGTGAATTTGTTGGAAAGCCCTCTGGAGCTTAAGGAATAGTCAGGTCACCTCCCTCCCAAGATGGGATGCAGCAAAGCAAAGCTGACTGAAGCTCAGTAGCTGAGTTCACTTGTTTATCAAATGTTGGCTGACTGATGCCTGACCTCTTGGAACTGGCCTAGTCCCTCTGGCTGGCTGTTTGGCTGAACTTCTGGTCTCCTCTCCCTCAGCCCTCCCCACCAACTCCCGTTTCTGCCTGCACTCTCTTTGCTGGTTGGCCGCCCTCCCTGAGGCTGCTAGATGCTGCCAAAAGATTGAGAGTCCCATTAACGATAATAAAATTGACTCAGTACAAGCAGAGACCTCAGATAAAAATGACACAAAAAACTCACAGTGAAAAGTCATTACTGAACACTAAAATGTGTAGCACTGAATTTTTTTTAATCTTTGAAGTGGTTAACTTTGCTCTCCTTACTGTGAAGTAGGAGAGCTCTGTCATGATTTTATGTGCAAATCTTTTTAGACTATGACAATTATTACTTTCACCTAGAAATAAATTAAAATAAAAATAATAGTAAGAGCTGAGCAGAAAAGCAAGAAAAGATTTAAGAAATAATAAGTATCCTAGATCTAGGTGTCCTGAAAATTTTTTGGAATGATCTTAATGCCCTGAGATTCCCACTATACAGTAAGGGGAGGTCAGGTCTATAACAACAGATCCAATTGTTATCTGTGTATGGACAGGCCTATAAGAATAGATCCAACTGTGATCTGTGTAAGGACAGGCCTATAAGAATAGATCCAACTGTGATCTGTGTATGGACAGGCCTATAAGAATAGATCCAACTGTAATCTGTGTATGAACAGTCCTATAAGAACTGATCCAACTATGATCTGTGTATGAACAGGCCTGTAAGAATAGATTCAACTGTTATCTGTGTATGGACAGGGCTATAAGAATAGATCCAACTGTTATCTGTGTATGGACAGGCCTATAAGAATAGATCCAACTGTGATCTGTGTGTGAGTTTGTCAGACCCCAAGTCCTGTAAACTTGGTTCTCACTGCTGGAGAAACTTTGTAAAGCCTTCCTTTCTGAATTTGGCAATGCTAACCCTTGAATGAATCAAGTTGTGGTTCATCTCACACTGCACCAAGAGTCCCTAATACACTGTCAATCCTAGCCACAGCCACATTCCCAGATAAGCAACCATTTAGCTAGACTCCCTGTTACCCTTATCCTGAGATGATTAACACTTTCCTTCAATCCTTCAGTTACTCAGTGTAATATTATCACCCTCATTAAGATCATATGTGAGTCCACGTTAGAGACTAGTCAAAGCATACTCTACTATTGCTGCCTTCTAACCTTGCCCAAACAGATATTCCACAGTCCCTGCTCTTGAAACTGACATAGGGACTTGTAAGTCTTGGTAAGTGGTCATGTGCTTAGCTTTTCCTGATGGCACATTTCTGTTTAAGACATTTGTTGAAAATGCCTCCTGTCACTCTGTTAGGCTCCAAGGATAAGAAAAGAAGTGTTTTTCTTAGACTATGCTCCCTTAAGTCAAAATGTGTCAGCCATACCTTCTAACTTCAGAAGGAGGGAAACTTCACCATTTGGATGGCAAATCAGACCACTGTTCATGGTCCACTATGAGGAGAGGTTTATACAAGAGAAGAGCCAAAGTTAAGTAGCAAAGAAGAAAACTCATGATTTAGTCCCCATCCAATCACGTTGCCTTCACATTCCACTGCAAAACAGCTTCTACTTTGCCAGACATTGAGAAACTGAAAATTTTCTGTTTGAGCCATGAACCATGACATAGAAATATAAACTTTTCTTGGGCAGTGGTGACACATACCTTTAATTCCAGCATTCGGGAGGCAGAGCCAGGCGGATCTCTGTGAGTTCGAGGCCAGCCTAGTCTACAGACCAAGATCCAGGATAGGCACCAAAACTACATAGGAAAACTCTGTTTCAAAAGAAGAAGAAGAAGAAGAAGAAGAAGAAGAAGAAGAAGAAGAAGAAGAAGAAGAAGAAGAAGAAGAAGGAAAGAAATATAAACTTTACCTACCAATATGTAGAATAGTTTAAGTACTAAATTTCATTAGAATGAAGAATGGTTACATCTCCCATGATTTTTTTTTTAGAAAACATATTCTGTGTTATTAATAAGTAATGCAAGAAGAAGAGGAGGAGGAGGAACTCACAAGTAACAGAATCAGTAAAAACAAATTTGAGTAGGGCCTAAGCCAAATCACAGAAAAAGAATCAACCAAAGGCAGCTTAGAAACTGTACCTGCAGATTTTTAATGTTGCTCTCAGTTAACAAAGCACAATACGCATGTACCTATTTTCAGCCACCAGTTATGAAAATCATCAATGTAATGCAACTTATTCAGAAGAAATAAAGCATTCCTTTCTATAAACAGAGACTGAAAGATGTGACATTCCACAACACCATCATTGTCACTTAAACATCATGTCATGTTTAAGATGGCACTGGGCTCCTGAAGCCATTGTTCATTCTACTAGTTATAAATTCCCTCTGTCGTGTTAACAAACCTTGTAGAGTTAACACGTATTAGTTAAGAGTCGAGAGGCCACCTAAAGAGGAAAGTGGGAAGAATAGAGAGCACTCTTCCTTCCTATTCAATCTTACAGGGTTCTTTAAATCAATCAACTTAAGCTAAAGTGTCAGGTAATCAGGAAATGATATAGACAGTTATCTAACGCACACAGCATTGGGTAAATACAACTATGTACATGAGAACTGTATTTGGGCGTTGTTTTAGAATATCCAATATGCATGGGGAGCACTAGTGAATCGTCTATGTAAGGGCAAGTTTGAGATTACAATAGAAGAGAGATGCTTGTGTGAACCGGAGACATTATGGAATGTGATGTCTACTTCTAAGCCAGTCTGAAAATGCTGTGGGTACAGAGACAAGGGTTAACAGCAGGGAGTGCAAACCTGCCTAGCTCGGGCTGGGTTAATCCTAGCCTCACCCAGCAAATGAAGCATCAATGGCTGTCAGAAAGTTACATGTTTCCACAGGATTTGGTCATGCGCCGTTGCAGTTAGACTTCCGCTCTCTGTAGCACAGTGGTTTCTTAACGTAGTTTAATGATATTCAATGAGTTAAGCTATGGCTAGAAATTCCATTAAAGGAAATAGATGTTCTGATCCTATTTACATTATTTTCTAATTTCACACCTGACTTACTCATGATGTTTGGTGCCATTCCCTGAAGAGACTCAGAAGCCTGAGACATCATGAATGCTTAAAAAAAAAAAAAAAAAAAAGCCCTGAGTGAAACAATAAATCAAATAAATTGTATTATGGGCCTATTTGAGCAAGGACTTGTCTAATAGGAGAAGCATGGAGGTCAGTGATCAAAATACATGAAAACTGAAAAATTAAATAAATAAAGCTAGTATTACATTTCTTCAGATGAAAAGGATCAGCTTAAGTTCAGCAAATAAAAATAAATGGGATACATCTATTTTTTAAAGAATTAGTTTCATTATTCAACTGGAAATGAGTGATATTTTAATAGAAATTATAGAAAATGCAAGGCAAGGAAGTTTACAAACCACTAAGTGTGGCTGCAAACACACTGGGTTAGTATGACCCCTCCCTTACCTGGGGCAAGGATTCTGTATCCTTAAAGAAATGGTTACAGTCATTAGAGTATAAAAATGAAAATAACATTTCCATTTATAATTGAGATTCCAGTATTTGAAATTATATTCCTCTAATTTTAAATTAAAGGTGGTACAAATGAAAGAATGATTGCATTTAAAAGAATTATTAGTGACAAATACTTCTCAAGAAAAAGGAAACTCTGAGTTCAACCATCTCAAACCCCAGCCCATTTCTCCAGACATCATGAGAAGATTCCCTTACATATTTTTGAAGACTGAATGAGACTTTCGTGTTAGGAAAACTGGGTTTCAGCCCATACTCTAATGCTCTCCCCTTCTGCACTAGGATGTCTTGAAGCTTGGAGAACACACTTTGTGCTGTGAGAAAACAATAAAAACTACGATTTGTAGTGTTTTCTGTGACCTATCCTGTGCAACGGGCTTTTCATGTGGTCTTCATTCTAATTTTTGCAATAACTCCAAGAGACATCCCAGAAACTGGCACCAGAGCTGCTGGGGGCGTGGTGTACTGACCTGCCCCCTTCAGCTGACTTAAATGTTGGCATTTAGATATTTCCAGAGTATTCAGCTCTCAAAAGTGTGAGTTCTATGGATGGGGAAAAAAGAAAAACAGGGCAGTCTAAGAAGAAGGAAGAGGAGGCTATTAAAGAAGAGAAGGAGAAGAAGAAAGATACTAATTTGAAGAAGAATACTAGTAGAAGAAGAATATTAGAACCCAGATGTCTTTCATAGACAACAAGTTCCCAAATCCTCTGTTGTAGCTGAAGATTCCTAGTCCCGCCTGGCTCCTGTGGCCCTGCAGTCCCACAACCACTCAAACCCAAGTAAATACACAGAGGCTTATATTAATTAAAACTGCTCTGCCATCAGCTCAAGCTTTTATACTTAAAGTCAGCCTGTTTCTGTTAATCTGTATGTTGCCATGTGTTTGTGGCTTTACCTGTGTGTCATTACATGCTGCTCCCTGGACGACTGGCCTCTCCTGACTCAGCCTTCTTCTTCCCATAATTCTCTTTGTCTGCTTATTCCACCTATACTTCCTGCCTAGCTACTGGACAATCAGCATTTTGTTTATCAAACAATCAGAGCAACACATTCACAGCATACAGCGTGATATCACCCATCACTCTATCGTCTTTCTTATTAAAATATGAAAAAAATCATATGCTATATTGTGTTTAACATGATTTTTAAATTTAATTTTTCTTTTGTACATACATATAATAATTATTTAATTTTTGTTGTATAAATTTTAGGTATCTGATGAGCAGATCTTCCTTCAGGTATGAATGTTGATTATGGAATGTGTGGAGATACCATCAAGTACATATCAAATACTTATCTCACTCTTCTCTTCCTATGATGCTTTGGAAGTAATTGCTGGGTTAAAATCTCCAAAAAAACCATAAAAGGACTCAAGAGTTCACTCAGTGGTTAATGGCACTTTCTGCTAAACCCAATCACCTAAGCTACATAGTGTGACATGTTGCCGCCCCCCCACTCAAAAACACACTGCATTCAGCAGTTCTTTAGGCAGAATTGAGTGAGCAGACTGTCAGG
Organism: Peromyscus eremicus; assembly: GCF_949786415.1. Lineage (NCBI taxonomy): Eukaryota > Metazoa > Chordata > Mammalia > Rodentia > Cricetidae > Peromyscus > Peromyscus eremicus. The sequence continues at coordinate 13,521,211 of NC_081421.1, read as the reverse complement.
CTGTGTTAAGAAATTTAACTCAGTCTCCATAAGTAATAATGAGAAACCTTCATTTAAAACATCTAAATTGAAACAAACTACTATTGTTGGGATTATGCTATTGAAGACTTGAATACTCCACTTTTCTTTCTATATGTCCAATAGTTGAAAAAGTGACGTCACAGAACTATGAAAGCACGGAAGCGTGCATGACTCCCCTGGGACAATGTCATATTTTGTAACCACATTTGACTGAAATTTTTATCATGACAAGGTAAGACATGAAATTCTTCAACTCTTTCCCAAATGGAACCAAAATTGGCAAAAGACAAACAACTTTGTTCTTATTAATTTGAACACTACAGACAATCTTGCTTTTCCTTGTTTATACAATGTATAAAACACACACAGATAAAAACCCATCATTAACACGTTTTATCTCATGCACAGTCATAATTGTGCAATTACGCAGTAATGCCATTTTACTGTTTTATTACTTTTTTAAATTAAAAAAAAAAGACAACTCCTGTTTCACACTTGTCACATCACTAATCCAGGCTCTTGAAACTGATTTTCCACATAATGGTTTTGAGTGGATCCTATGAACCAAGCTGTGACAGGTAGTCAACTGTCATCGTCAACTTCAATGGATTTAGACTTTCCTAGAGGCACACCTCTGGGCATTCTCCAAGGGCTTTTTTAGAGAGTTTTTTTAATCTTGTCATGGTGTTTGTGTGCTTTCCTCAGAGTAAGTTGTTATGTCATCCACTGGAATTCAACAGATAATTCTGCAGCATCTACAATTCTCCAGAAATATGTCAATATTGAAGATATAGCAGTATTTGGACTGACACGATTTTTGTCTTGAAGTTTACATCCAGGAAATTCATAGCTTTGTTGGGTTCCTATTTCCATTGACTCATCTTTTTCCTGGCTAAAATATGTGGTATTTCTTATGAGTTCATAAGATTCTTGATGTTGACAAGATAATCGGGTTATTAAGTTCATTGTACCATCAACTTGAATCTGGTATATGAGGAATTCTAAATTAGCCATCTCTGAAGACCATCTAACTTTTTCTGTTTCCTTGGAGCAAATCCAGCAATGTGCTGATATCTGTCTGTGCCATTAAGTCCTAGATAGAAATGGGACAGGAGCGACAGAAATGTTCGCTGCTACAACCAGACAGCCTGGTATACAGGAGAATGGGGAGGGACTAGGCTGCCAGGTCAAATTTACAGTTTCAGAACGTCACATCTGCAATTTCTCCCATCCTCTGCTCTCTCCTCCCAGAGTATCCCTCCCTACAAATTCATCTGGAAATGTTTCCATTCAGACAGTGGTTTCTCTGGAGCATTTTCTTCCCAGGCAATTGCCTGCTCCTTCCTCTGGACTGTCATGGAGGTCCCTGTACATCTCATTGGGCTGTGAGTGTTTGCTGGATAATATGATATTCTCATTTCTTTTCTGTGGGCACACCAAATCAGAACTTGGATATTTCCTTTATCTTTCTGTACTGTTGACCACTCAAGAGGAACATGGGTTTGGAAGTCACAAAGACCAAGCTCCTGTCTTAACTCCTCCTGTTGACTCACGACAACTGTGCAGCCACTCGGTTCTTAACCTTACCCTATGCCAGTGCAAGGGTCTACAAAGCTCAGACAGTAATACCAACTCACGGAGTTATAGAAAACCTAAATAACTGATTTAATTTATCCAGGTTCTTAGGAGAGGTTCACTACTGCTAACTGAACTTAATGACACATGATTTATCATTAGTTGGACAACACCGTTTGCTAAGCCACCTACATACGCAGAGGAATGAATTCCAGTTGAAAACTGACACAATTTCAGTCTGATTTGATCATGTAAACCTATAGTTTACTTCATGTAATTACTGTAAATTACATTTTGTATATGTGTATGTATGCATATAATACATATATGTGTGTGTATAGATAAACTATATAATCTTCTCAAATCGTTTTTTGGTTTTTTGTTTTTTTGAGACAGGATTTCTTTATGTAACCTTGGTTGTTCTGAAACTTTCTCTGTAGACAAGGCTGGCCTCATACTCACAGAGATCTACCTGCCTTTGCTTCCCAGTGCTGGGATTAAAGGCGTGTGCCACCACCACCTGGCACTAATCTTCTCAAATCTTTTAATCAAATACTCTATCTAATCTAAAATTATATTGTGGGTGTGTTAAATTAGAGGTACCTTTTAATAGATAAAATTTACACTTACTCCAAGCTGCTAATATTAAAATTTAATATTAAATTAAAACCTAAAATATTAAATTAGGTTAGAGCTAGAAAGATGGCTCCGCAGTTAAGAGCACTAACTGCTCTTCCAGAGGACCCACATGGCAGCTAACAACTGTCTATAACTCTAAGATCTGACACTCTCACACAGCCCATGCAGGCAAAATACCATGCATATAAAATAAAAATAGGTAAATTGTTTAAAAAATACTATCCACCTTAATAAAATGTCTTATAAATTGGAATTTAAAAAAAGGAACTAGAGGAACATTTGGTCTCTAGATAAGCTAAAACACAGAGGGTTAATACAAATATTTATATTTGAATTATTAGAGAGCTGAGATAATTTTCTTAGGAAGGACCTGCTGAGGAGATAAACCCTTCAATATGGTGGGTAGTGTAGTGAATTCTTTAAATCTAAGTCACCGGTCAGTGTTGAAATATCTGATTGATGCTTTAACAGTTGTGGGCTGAGGCTTCTCTTCATGTACTATGAAGCCCTGCCCCTGTCATGCCCAGGGCTCTTCCTTTTTCATCTTGAACTATGAGAGCTTCAATTTGTTGGTGTATTCAGAGAGCCAGTGAAATGCGTCACAAAGTCTTGAAAAGGTAAAGTAATGGTTTGCAGGCAAATCTTCCCAGATGACATATCGAAGTTATTACAAGAATCAGTTGATCTGCTACCCATCCTGATCAGGCAGTCAGGCAGGGATGAGCAAAAGCTGCCTAGAAACCCACTTCTAAACCAGTGTGACAATATAATGAACTCTCCATCAAGACGTTTCCTATCAGACAAGTAAGGATAGGTGATTTTCCAAATCATAATTGTTGCCAGCACTGTGAGGCACCAGTTGGCCAAAACTTGTCTGTTTTTATGTAATAACTGCATTTCAAGAATTCAAATCCAGCTCAGTGCAAGCTGCTTTGAGCTTTTAAAGTATGTGCAAAACAAAGTGCAGGCATTGTTGGAGTCCTGTCCTCTGATTGGCTGACTTTGGGGTTGGAAAACCTCTCATTTTCTCTAGTATCTCATTAGCAGAAATCTGTCTTGCCAGCCAATCAGCACTCAGGGTAGCTGTATTTTGATGAAATTTGGTGAAGTAAATCCCAGACCAAAGCTCCATCTCCGATGAGTCAGAGACAGTAAATATTTCTTAGCAGTCCCTTTTTCCTCAGGAGGCAGCATGACAAGCACACACAGAAACAGTGCTCAGGAGCAGAATAGAATCTTCCATGAGCTGCCTGTGGGGTGAGGGAGGGCTATGTCATCAGCCTCAAAAGTCAGGGATGGTCCTGTCACTATTCAGTTTCTCGGGGATGACAGAAATAAGAAAAAAAATCATTAGAATAATTTGCAAAGGAAGAATTTTAAAAAGTGGATTTTTTTTCCTTCTAAATTTAAGAACCACCTAAATTTAGAAGTTCTGGTATTGTTTGATTGCACTGAAATGAATGAAAACAGGCCGCCCATCTAGAAGAAGAGTGTCTTAGAAGCTCACTGTCCTGGGAACTCAGAGGGAAGAACTGTGACAGCTGGGAAACCCCACTGGGACACAGTTTTGTTTCTCTTTTGATTAATTTAGTAGTAGCTGAAAAATCACCTTAATTTTCCATAATCTGCCAGAGTGTAGGACATTGTGTATTCTCTAATTTTCTCAAAAGAATTCTATTGAGACAGCTCTAGTAAATTCTCAACACTAACTTAGCACAACTTGAAATGCTGGTTTTCATTCTAAATATAGACGGCATGACGTCTGCAAATCAGAATATACCTTTTCCATGTTGTGATCTGTGTTTTGTGTATCTGTCTTCTGTGTGTGTGCTTGTGCATGCACACATGTGCACATGGGGAGGCACAAGCATGTGGGCTTTTGCATGTGGTGCCCAGAGAACAGCCTTAATTGTCCTTCAGGGGCCACATACCTAGTTTTTTTGAGACAGGCTTTCTTCATTGTCCTGCAGTGTGCTGATTTGTCCAGGCTAGGTAGCCAGTGAGTCCCAGGGATCCACCTGTCTCTTCCTCCATCGTGTCAGAATTAAAGTATGGGCTGCCATACCCAACTCTGTCACATGGGATCTGGGGACAAACTCAGGTTCTCATTCCTGCAGGGCAAGCACTTTGTTATCTAAGCTATCTCCCCAGCATGCACTCTGTATTTCAAAAAGAAAAAAGTTCAGGTTTTGCCTAATGCTAAAAGGCAATAAGTCTATTCATAGGACTTGGGGTATTATAGTAAATGTATTAAAGGAGAAATACATTCAAAAATATTCTTACAATACAGCAAACAGAAAGTAGGACATTTGCCAGGTGGTGGAGGCACAAGGCCTTTAATCTCAGCACTCAGGAGGCAGAGGAAGGCTGATCTCTGTGAGTTCAAGACCAGCCTGGTCTACAGAGCGAGATCCAGGACAGGCTCCAAAGCTACACAGATAAACCCTGTCTCGAAAAACCAAAACAAACAAACAAAATAGTAGGACATTGGAATTACATTAAAAGACAAATAGGAGATGTTCTTGTTTCCTTAAGAGGAGGCATGGACTTCTTAAAATTCCAAGGCAGGCTCAGGCATCATGTACACACACATTGAACACTCTTGGAAGTGTTCAGATACCACTTCAACAACTCCTGAGTTTGTGTCACTGTGAACCTCATCGTTTAGCACTCCCCCACAGAACTGGAGCATCTGTGGACACATAGCAGTCCAAAGGCCACACGTCTGCACTCTCAGTGATCCACCCAGTCTATTATAAATTCAAACTGACACATACTAGTGGGGCCTCGCCTGTGTGCAAGGCAGAGCTGAGTCCTTTGCTCCTCTGGGGCTGGTCTGGCACGAGCTGTGGCCTCCAGTCCAACCAAATCCCAGGTATTCAGTCCAGCACTGTAATTCAGATCTGTATATCATAGCTTATCAGTGAGATGATTACATCACACAGAGAGAATTTTTCAAATTGCATTTAGATCATTGTTCTTCCAAGCCAGCAGTCACGCATCAGGTTTAGCAAAGTTCACATTATCAAGTCACCAAGCCTGAAGCATAAATGCTTGCTTAAGCACGGATTAAAACCTGACCATTTTAATCTGGATTCACACTGCAAGGATTAAGGTTCTGAGGATGTGAAACTATCCTGAACTGAACTGATAATTAGCTCAGAAAATACACGTTCTCACTGTGGTGGGACAGGCCATGAACAAGAAGGGGGGACTCCCTCGGAGCTCAGCTACATACTGTGATTTGGACTAAACATCCTTCAAATAGAGTGAACCCCTCCAGAGCACAGCTGAGAGGCAGGTCAACTGCAGTGACATTCCAGCTCTTCTTTTTGGCATGGACACCGGGACAGTTACTATTGGTTTTATTAAAGCAAGTGTGCTTTTCACCCTGAGACCCAGCATGACTCTCCTCATTATTTACCAAAAGTAACAGAGACCTGCCAATGATCATGGAGAAGCCTGTGCAGGTTCTAGAAACAGTTTATCAGCGTAGCCAAAGCACGGGAATAACCAGCAGGATCAGTAGGTGAGAGATACGGACCCAGCGTTTTATCCAGACATCAATGGCTAATTTTTGGCCACGCAAATTTGTCTTTGCCTTATAACTTTTCTGTTGAGTTGGTTCTTCACTAATTTTCTACAAGCATAGAGAGCATTCTGATTGCTGTCACCCTGAGACTTTTCCATCTTCCTCCCATTTCTAAAGCCTCTCCCCTTCCCTACAAGACCAAGTCCTTTCTCCACAGGCCTGCCTTTCTGTTACCTCTTCTTATGTGAACCCATTGACTTTACTCTGGCCCATCTGTGTGATGCTAGCTTTGGAAGTATCCATTGGAGTGTTGTGGGCTGCTCAGGGGGTACATCACTGGACACAATGGCTGCTCTGCTCCCCAAATATTCACCTTTTACAGACTTTACAGAGAAGCAAACTACTGAAATAGGTTTTGAAAGATGAGTCATGTATTGAAAAAGGACACATGGAGTTTTGCTCCATGATACGATCATATAAGGAGGTACAAAAGGATGCTCAAAGCAAACAAACACTAGATACACTACAAACAGTTGGTACAAGTTCAAACAGTGTGGACCCCGATCAGAAAGGTCAGGTTCTATGCTATGTTTAATCATTTATCCATCAGCAGCCAATAATTCAGGGTGGAGTGTTAGGGTCACAAGAAACCCTTCAGGATCCATGGCTGACTGCAGATGGGCCTGATCTGGTGTAGGCTTGTTGCTGGCAGCCACCGCTGCTGTGAGGTCACCACTGCATGAGCTATGCCTGGCCCAGAGGAGGGCATCAGGAGCTCTCCTCCACTGTTGTTATATTTTGGTTTGGGTTTTTGCATTGTTGGCTTCTGTTGTTTGTGAGAGCCATTTGGAATGGGGTTGTAGAATCTCTTCTAATTTTTTTAAAGATATTGTGTGTGTGTGTGTGTGTGTGTGTGTGTGTGTGTGTGTGTGTGCACACGCTTGAAGTCAGGAGATAGTGTCAGATCCCCTAGAGCTGGAGTTTTAAGAGGCTTTGAGCTCCTTGACACGGGTGCTCGAAATCAAACTTGGGTTCTCTGCAAGGGCAGCAAGTGCACTTAGCCCCTGAACTATCACTCCAGCCCCTCAATCTAGTTTTTTTTTCTTTCATTTTTCTTTATTAAGAAATTTTCTACTCACTCCACATACTATTCACAGATCCCCCCCTTCCCTCCTCCCACACCCCAGTCCTCTTTCCCAAGCCACCCCGGAGCCCCACATCCCCCAAATCAAGGTCTCCCATGGGGTGTCAGCAGAGCCCAGCACACTGAGACTAGGCAGGTCCAAGCACCTTCCCACTGCACCAAGGCTGTGCAAGGTGTCACACCACAGGCACTGGGTTCCAGAAGCCTACCCATAGATCAGGGACAGATCCCAATCCCCCTGCCTCAGTGCCCCCCAAACAGTTCGAGCCAAACAACCATCTTCCATATCCAGAGGGCCTAGTCCAGTCTCATGGGGGCTCCACAGCCACCAGTTCACAGTTCAGGGGCTTCCACTAGTGTGGCTGGTCATCTCTGCACATCCTCCCATCATGATCTCAACCTCCCTCGCCTGCAGTATCTCTCCTCTCTCTCATCAATTGGATTCCTGGATCTCAGTTTGGTGCCTGGCCGTGGATCTCTGTATCTGCCTCCATCAGTCACTGGACAAAGGCTCTATGATGACAGCTAGGTTATTTGTTAGGCTGGTCACCAGAGTAGACCAGTCCAGGCACCCTCTGGACCACTGCCAGCAGACCAAGGTGGGGTCAACCTTGTAGATTCCTGAGAGCCTCCCCAGCACCCTGCCTCTTCCTATTCCTGTGATGGTCTCATCTATCATGGTCTCTTCCTCCCTGCCCACCCACTCTGTCCCTGTTCCAGCTTGACCCTCCCATTTCCCTATGTTCTCATCCCCCACTCCTCGCCCTCTGCCACCCAGTCCACTCATGTAGATCTCATCCACTTCTCCTTCACAGGGTCATCCATGTGTCCCTCCTAGGGTCTTTTCCTGTTAGCTAGCCTCTCTGGAGTTGTGGGTTGCAGTCTGGCCATCCCTTCCCTCACATTTAGTATCCACTTATGAGTGAGTACATATTATGTTTGTCCTTCTGAGTCTGGGTTACCTCACTCAAGATCCAAAGTTGTTTTTTTTTAATGTATTTCCATACCAAGAATATGGGATATTTTCCATGTATTTATTGGCCACTTGTCCTCTAATGCTGAATTTTTTGAGGCGACTTGCAGAGAAAAATCAGTTATATGTTCAAGTTCAGGCAGGAAAACATTGACTTCTTTCTCTCAGAGGTCCTCATACGTTATCAATCTATCAACTCTAAACAATACAATTTCTAAAATTGAGTGTGTGCAATAAGAAACCAAAAATCAGGTATTAATAAAGTAGCTACATCTTACCTAGTGTTTATAGTAGCTGAAACAAGATGTCTATTAAATATGTGACACTGTGTTCTTTGAAAACCGTTCTAAGTACTGTGTCTGCGTCACGTGCTGACTTCAATACCGTAGCAATGTTGATGGCTGCAGCTGCATTTGTATACTGCTTAAAGCCATTTATGCAGATTACAGCACACAATTTCCATTACACCCCCTTCAGTTAATGCCTTAATCTCTCCTTCATAAATGAAGGACCTGAGGCATGGAGAAGTTAAGTGGTTTTCTGGAGATAACTTCATTTACAAGTCTTATTCCCAAGTCCTCTTTCTTATCGCTATTTAGGAAAGCATGAGACGATGTATAGTCTTGAAGTGCCCTTCCCAAGTAGAATTAGCAAATAAAGATAATAAAAAGTCATTAGTACGGCCAGAGAGACTTACACAAGTTTCTCTGTGAGTGTTGAGGAGGATAAATTCAGGACTTTACAGAGAAAGAAACTACTAAGATAGGTTTTGAAAGATAAGCCATGTACCACAAAAGGATTCAGGGAGTTGTACCCCATGATTTGATCATATAAGGAGGTAAGGAAGGATGCTCACGATGAGCAGACACTAGATACTCTATGAATAGTTGGTACAAGTTTAAACATGTATACTAATGCCCAGGTGTTCTTAGAAGCTCTCTCTCAAGAGAATGTCTAACTCTACAGTCTCCCTACTGTATGCTGAGCACATTTCCTAACTGAAAGACTGAAATATGACAACTGTCACTCTGCAAGCAATTCACACTGTCACTAGACACTACACCCTTAGAGGCTTCCAGCAGGGAATGTCCCACTCCTCTGGGAAGTGACTGTCTTCAAGGTTTAATGAAACAGTGGGCGTGGCTAAAGGTTTTTGAGAAAGTGACTCCAGGGTTTCAATCTAGACTCACCTTGGCTCTCTAGTCTTGTAAACTCCATTGAAAGAATCTATCCAAGATGTAGGGTGTAGAAGGCAGTGGGAGTTCCTGAGAGAGTGAAGAGGCTAGAGTCTCCTGAGGAAGGGAGAAAAGTGGCCAATGAGACCTCTGGGTTGATGTATATGCTGTGCAGGCTTTATATATTTCTAAAGCCTCTAGGACAAGGAGCTTTTCTTGAGGGACTTTGTCCTGTCCAGATGGCTGGCAAGCTGGTCTGATTTGAGCCTTACAGCAGGAAGCAATGTGTGCCTTTGTTTTTATCTCAAAGCCCTTTGCTACCCAGCAATTTTACAAAGTTTAGTCTCCTGTACTGAGGTTTGCACAGACATTTATTAGTGGCCCTCTGGGAAATTCAGTATGTAAAATCTCCTCCAGGGACAAAGATATGAATTAGGCCACATTCCTCTGGCTTGGAATTAGAGCCTTGTGCTTCTTTTTCTTGTTTTATAAGTTGTTGATTAGAGGGAAGGGTCCAGCCCCAATGTTCTACAAGTCTATTTGATATCCAACCAACCTTGGAACAGTGGTGGGTTTAAAAACGGCTCTTCAGTGACAATCTGGTCAGGTGAAATGTTCATGGTAGCCATCGGTCTGCACATTAGCGGCCCCTATGGGAGACTCTGAAGGCAAGAGGCTCAGGAAACATTAATATGCTGTATGTAACAAATGGACTACTCGCTTCCAGTTATGAGAGAGCTTCAGGATATACATAATCAATCTACTTGTGCACCACCCGCACACATACACGCCTACAAAGAAGCCCCTCAGTAATGGCACCTAGAAGAGCACACTCCCTAGATGATGAGAGAGGGTCTCCGCTCGGTCACTCCCCAGACGCTCTCCCTCTGCCACTACTTGTTAAGACATGAAAGAAGATAAGGTGCTTTTAATTTGAAAAGCAGCCTATAAGTTCCTGCGGGAGGGAGAGACAATTTGCCTAAGTGATTAAGTCCATGTGTGAAGGGCCAGCAAAACTTTCAGGCATTCAAGCATTGCATTACTGCTATTTTCACTTCTCCCTCAATTCACACAACCACGTGGGTGGCCGCCTGTCTATTTGTTTTCCTTGTTTTTCAACAAGTGAGACTAGAGGTTGGAAAGGAGAGGTCATGGGCCATGTTTTCTAACGCATAGGAGTCATGGTTTTATTATTTTCAGATTGAGCCAGTGTGTAATTTAACAAGTTCTCCCATTAGCCAAGCCCAGAAACAGATGGTAATTGTGCCTGTGAGGCGACGTTGCTTGGTTTATATATTCGAGAACAGTTTTGTCTCTCATTTTGCTTACACAACGTTACACCCCCTGCTTATGCAGCTGGCATAGTAAATATATAGCTATAATACCAATCATTAGAGAAGGCATTCCTAGAGAGAAAAGGCAGAATCCTTAACGCACCCCATGCTAGTGCTATTAGCTCCGAAACAGCATTCACAGAAAACAGTTCAAGTTCTCACACCTGCCAAGCCAGCCCTTAGCCACTTAGCTAAATGCCCAAAGCCCACATATTTTTCTTTGTATTACTCAAGGAAAAGACATCATGGACTTGGATGTTTTTAATGCCCTTACATTTTAAGTGTAAGCAGTAAATAATACCTTGTAGAAGGGCACTCTGAGAAATTCGTCTTCGTTTAATATGCTCTGAAAGCCCTGTAGTTGGTCAAAGAAATAGGTCCCAGGAACTCTAAAGGGGAATGGAACTTCTCACAGTGCAGTTCTCAAGGGCAGCATGGTTATCAAGTCAAAGGTCTTACACCAAAAAGAGAACTTTTGCTGCCTTTAATAGTTCATTCTGGCACAGAACTCTAGCTAAGAGATTCTGCCTTTCCAACTCAACCCTCTTTCATTTCTGCATGTGTGAGGAAGAGGATGAAATGGTCCTGGAGAAACATCCACAAATAAAAGCCTGATGCTGCACAGTGTAGAACCGGTGTGAGACCTAGTCAATGCAGTTTTTCCTTTAGAAGAGGTCTGAGAGTGCTAGTTTAGAGGTTCTCAATCTGTGGGTCATGACCCCCAGATGTTTACATTATGATTCATAATAGTAGCAAAATGACAGTTTTGAAGTAGCAACAAAATAATCTTGTGGTTGGGGGTCACACAATATAAGGAACTGTGTTAAGCAGCCACAGCGTTAGAAAGGTTGAGAGCCGCTGCCCTAGGTGGTGGTAACTGAAAGTACCACATTTTTGCTCATAGGGTATGATCATTCCTACCACTAGCTCTCTTTCGTTTGCTTTTTTCCCCATCCTCTTTTTCTGTTCTTTCGTTTCTCATCACTAATTTCATCTCCCTCACATCTTTAGATTATAATGTGATTATCTATTTCACACATATTCATGTCTCTTATAAAGTATTTTTTACATGTGTTTTAATTGTACATAAATCTCAGTTTGATACTTCATACTTGTTTTTAAATTTTACTTTAAAATTTTTGTGGGGGTCAGAGGACAATGAGAAGGAGTCTGTTCTCTCCTTCCATCATGTCGATCCTGGGAATCAAACTCAGGTCATGGGGCTTGGTTTTCACCAAATGCCTCCCCACTGAGCCATTTCATTAGCCTGCAATTTTAATTACAATTTAATATTAACATTGACCTAGGTTTCTATGAGTGGTTGTATTTCAATTGTCTGTTACAGCTTACTTATAGTATTTTGAATATAAGCTCTTTTTTCAACATATCCATTTTCATAATGACAAATGCTTAGGCTACCACAAATTTCTCATTGACATTCGAGTTCTGTGTGAATATCAGCACGATTTTGATGTGATGAACCTGGACAAGAAGTTACCCATAATATGTGCTCATTATTTTCATATGAAAGTGTAAACTCTTTAAGTTCTGTCCCTTGATCTCCAGAAGGAGAACTCTTACCACCAGACAGGAGCTCCAGTTTCCACAATCCACATGTGCATTTAAAATTATCTTAAGAAACTAATGTTTACAAATCTTGTTAACTTAATCTTGTTGAAAATTAAACACACAAAAACCTGTCTGTCCTCTGGTTACTACTGACTCATAATTGATTTATATCTCCTCTGTGAATCGATCACTTGTATATGTTGTCTAATGTTTATGTTAGCTTTCTGACATTGCAATAAGACAAGATACCTGGTACTATGAGATTCCAGGCAGGAAATCTTGGTCTTGGCCAGTGTCAGTTTTGAAGTTCCTTGTTGCTGAGCTTATGGAATATCACTGTGGAAAACCACGTGGGGAGCTCACTAAAGAGAAAAGCTACTCACTTACTGGCATCCAGAAAGAGAGAGATGGGGAGCAAAGAGGAGAAGGTAAGAAAGAGGGAACAGAGCTCCAAGATTACCTTCAAGGAGTAATTCAAATGTCTTTCTGAAAACCTGTATTTTGAAATTAGTTTACTAACTACTGGGTTTCCATAAGCCTTTTTCATATATCCTTAGCTTGGTTTAAGTCACCAACCCTTCCTCTTCTCCCTCATCCAAACAAAAATTACTGTGCCACACATAGAATTCCTCCCTCCACATCATTGGTCAAGGAGACTCCAGAAGCACCCCAAACTACACAGCTGATTGCTGCTTCTTTTGTTGACCCACAGTAACTATGCAATAAGACCCTATTGCTAAAGACACCATAAACTTTGGCTATAAGACAGAGAAATCAATCTCAAACTGATTGGGAACTTCCTCCGTTCTGGTTAGCTTTCACAGTTCCAGAAGGTGCTATGTAGGCTGCTGAGGAAGATGAACACTAATGGTGATACCCAGCACTAAACTATGCATGCTGCAATACTCACCCACCAAACACGATGTGCCTACCGGCACAATGGTGATATAACTGCTAAAGGGATAACCAACTATTTTCTGGTTGATTTTAGGCCTGCTCCATGGAAGGTACTAGAAACCACTGCTCCACTCTAGTACATGCCTGGTACTAGCAACCCAATCCAAAAGCCTGAAGGTCATGGGACCTAGTGGAATCTACTGTTTTTATATGGTTAAGTGGGCATGTTGTTAAAACTCCTACTGCATATTTTGGTGTATACTCATAGACCTGGGCTACTTTCAACCTTGGTTTGAAAAGATTCTTTTTGTAGTGGGTAGTAGCCAATGCAGAGCTCATAACTGACCAAAGTATTAACAATCAGGGACTGCTAAGGGCTCATTCTTAAGTGGAGCAACCCTGTCAAGGCTCACGGAATGCTGGGGAAGAGAAGGAGAAAAAAACTGGAGAGCTGAAGGATGGGGAGGAATTTCATGCAATGTTGTCTTCTGGACATGGCATGGTATTACACTCGTGAAAACAGCAGCTGTGGCTGCCTACACAAGACTGGCACAAGATCAAGGCAGCAAACGTTACAGGATGGGTGAGGGACGAGCTCACAACCACAACCTGAGGAGACAGCAGCCGTTGATCGTGGCTAGAGGAGGAAAAAGCACTCTTCTCCTGAGGTTGTGACCACTGGTAGGTTTCCATGCTCTGGTAGATGACCCTATATTCATGTACATGTGGGCAGCACTAATTGTATTTAATGGGTAATTGGGGGGAAAATAAGAAGACAAGAATTTGGGAAGGGTTTTTGTGTACAGGGATCCAGAAGTTAGAAGGGAGAAGTGGAGTTGGGTATGGTTGCATTTCATTGTACATATATACAAAATTCTCAAAGAATGATGTTTTTTTAAAGAGTGCCGTTATTTTCCAGGATAATACAAGGTCATTAGAATGATTTAACTCCACTACAGCCTCTTCCTCGAGGCCTAGCTTCTGTAGTATATAAGTTTGTTAAATCTGAAAGTCATTATTGTTTTTAGAGTGGTTACAATTCATCTAGATTTATTCATGTATTTCCTTTTTCTGTTGTTCATCACAGCTTCCCAAGTGCTCATCCACAGCTCACCTCTTCTGGCTGAAGGGCCATATTCTATCATCTGCCTTGATGCAGACCTAATAATTAAGCAATTTTTTGTCTATTTACAAAAAAAGGGTTTTTGTTTGTTTCTTTGTTTGTTTTGTGCTTGCAAGGGGGTCCTATTTTATATATTTAGACAACTTTCCATGGCCTCATCAGAGAGCCAAATCACAAAAATACCAGATACCAAGAAAAGCAGGTTCCTTTAAGAAGACAAAGCAGACCAGATTGTCCTGCTTATGACAAACAGGAAGACAGGCTGTGGAGGACATATGTAAAGACAGAGGTATAAGAGCTGAAATTTCAATGGTGTGTGTGTGTAGACCAGGATGTAGCAAACCTGGGCACTGTCTGACACTGGACAGGCCAAACTCAACCTCACCACAGCCGTGGGTCTTCAATTGGGGAAAACCGTGCAAGACAGACACAGGAATTGGAAAGAAAGCCTCTCAGTGGCACAAAGACGAACAGTTACTGCTGTGGGAAGACTCTACACTGCACACAACAGGTACCACCTTGTGCATTACACCAAAGAGGTGGACGTCTTCCTTGGATGGAGAGGCTGTGAGCCGCTCGCTCCACAGCAGACGTAGGCTCTGTTTCCAGGGGAATTAGTAGGTCTTTCTCTTTGTTCATTCTGAAAGGCATTTTCAAAGACCAAATGGATCATCATTTTCTTGCATTGCTTTAGAGATGCAATTCTGTGTTTTTTTCTGTTCCTTATACTTTTAAGTCTTATTTTTTCTCTTTTAAAAGTAATCAAACCGGTATGAATTTTCCTATTGTCTTTGGTTTCAATTTATACTACACTGCTAAGAACGATTTTTCTATACCTAACATCTTTCAAATGCATGCTTGCTTTTGATTTTACGGTTTTGTAGGTTTTATTTTTATATAATTAGTATGGTATATGTGTATCTACACACATGTGGAGGTGTTAGAATGCCTGTGAATGCATGGGAAGACAGGAAAGAGCAGTGGGTGTCCCCACTCACTCTCTGTCTTATTACTTTGCCACAGGGTTTTTCAGTGATGCTGGAGTTGCAGGGACCTTCCTGTTTCTGCCCCACCTCCCAGGTCCAGTGCAGGCATGCAGCCAAGCCTGGCTTTTTACACAGGTGTTGGGATCTGAACTCAGGTCCTCACACTTGTGCAACAAACGTTCTTGCTCACCGATCCATTTCCCCAGCCTCAGTTTCTATTTCTGGTCATTCTCAGACTGTTTCTTCGAATATGGCCTGGCTCTCCACAGTTCACTTGCCATAGAGACAGCATTTTCATCCATTTTAAACCTCTTTTCTCTGGCTTCCTCTTCTGTTGTTTTTAGTCTTTGGGCTCTCTGTGCCTTTTCTGAATGCTCTTATCTCTGGAGTTAGGCTATTTTACATTGTTTCTATATCAAATGCAAAAAAAAAAAAAATAGGTCCACCTATAGAACACTGAATTTTGATAAAGAGAACAGAAGCCGATGTTGCTAAGGTTGCAGACTGTTGCTAACTCCCACAATCCCTCTCCAGTGACGTCATTCATGCTGTCCATTGGGTAGCACCCTCTGTGGATCAACACTTAGTTCCAGTAGCAGAAACTTTCCTTTAATTTTTCTTTTTCTTTCTACCTGTCCCTTTTTTGTGTCTATTCTTCTCATTAGCACATTTTTTTTTCATTAAGGTATGTTCATACTTATAGATTATGTTTTTATCATATTCAACTTGCACCACAGTGTCATGGTTCTCTCCCACTCTCCTGCTCCCCCTTCTCTTTCCAGCAACGCCCCCTTTCTACTTTAATGCTTGACTCTTTGTTTGTTTTTGTGATCCAATGGATTTGATCAGAGTAGCCTATGAGTATGCCTGTGGGGGTTACTCACAGACCACAGGCAACTTAACATTGCCTGTACCACAGGTGAAAGCGATGTCAGCTCCCCGCAAACCATGAACTGCCTGTGATCCTGAGTGAGGGGTGCAGACCTTGTGAACCCCTCTCTCTAGCAACTCTGAGTGCCTATAAATCCACAGTGAGAGCCAGGACCTCATGATCTCCTCATTCCTCCATGATAGACTATTAATGGGTCCGATATTATCTAGATAATCACAGCTGCTTTGAGGTCAAACGTGAAACAGCCCTGCTGTGCCTGGAAGATGGCATTCAACAAGACTCTGGCCCTGTCTTCAGCTCTTAATTCTTTCTACCCCATCTTCTACAGTGTTCCTTGAGCCTCGGTGGGGTAGTAGAGATGGTTCATTTATGAATGGACAAAGTCACTTGATTCTCAGAGCGTTGACCATTTAGGCACCTCTGCAGTTACAGCTACCCACTACAGAAAGAATCCTCTGTGGCTAGAGTTGAGGGAAACACCTATCTATGAGCACAAAGATATTATTTAGGAGGCAATTTGATGGTTTACTGATAATGCTGGCTTCTGGAGTACACTCAGCTAGATGAACCTTAAAATCTGGTCAAGGTACTAATGGCTCCCAAAAATCTGATCCCAAATTTATTGTTATATTTTTGCACACATACTCATCTTAATTTGTGGGAAATATACATATAGAAAAGAAGTATGTATCTAGTTATCTATTGCTTCATTTGTCTTCTGTGGTAGTTTGAAAGAAAATGGCCTCCAAGAGGAGTGGCACTAAGAGGAGGTGCGGCCTTGTTGGAGTAGGTGTGGTCTTATTGTAGGAATTGTGTCACTATGGAGGTGGGCTTTGAGGTCTCATATGCTCAAGCCATGCCTAGTGAGACAGATCACTTTCTGATGCCTGTGGATCAAGATGTTAGAAATCTTGGCTTCTTCTCTGGCACCATGTCTGCCTGCTTGCCACCTTGCCTCCAGCCATGTTGATAATGAACTAAACCTCTGAACTGTAAGCAAGCCACCACAACTTCCTTTATAAGAATTGCCATGCTCATGATGTCTCTTTGCAGCAATAGAAACCCCAGCTAAGACAAAAGTTGGTACCAAGAGTGGGGTTTGAACCCACACAGACACACCTCCCCTCTAGGAGCCTGTTTTGCCTTGGGTCTGGTTATAGGCCTAGAGGCAACTATTGGTGGGCCTTGAGGGACATTGGTGTTTTCATGCCTGGATTTCCTTCAGAAAAAGTCACTGCTGGTTTAGCAGACACTGAAGTTTTAATTTCCTTGGTGAAAGGTAAAGAGGGCAATATTTCAAGGGGTGGGACTGAGGGTACTACTTCCTCAGGTGAGATAAACCCCTGATAATCTGAGGATTCAAAGTTCTCAGATTCAGAAAGGTCCTCACACACATCCCCATCCCAGGTTACAGGATTCCATTCTTAACCAATTAATGCCCTTACTCTAACTACTGACACCCTCTAAGGCTGAGACATGAATTTTCATGGTAATTTAACCAACCTTATAATGAGGGCTTCAGTTTGTTTTACACAACTTGAGCTCTGTGGCTGCTGGAGAGAAGATTCTCTTCCAGGGCACACTTAAAAAACTTTAGACTGTTTATTTGCATCTGGAGCCATCAATTTTATTGCTAAGTTCATTATTTTCCTTTACTGTATTCCGCAGTTAATTTTATCGTGAAGCTCATTCTTATCTTTTACCAATTTATCCAGAGATGTTAAGAGCAACCAACCAGCAAGATCATTTTCCTTATTTTCTCCCAAACTGTCCGAAGTTTCCTATACAGGGTCAGTAAATCCACTGCCGTTCACTATTGATGAATCAAGAAAATCAAAGACATTATCTCTTTTAGTTTGAAGTATAGTTTACACCATGGGCTTTCAGTACTCTCCAAGCTCCCAGGAAAAGGAGTGACTGGAGAGGCTTTAGTAGCTTTAGGTGCTGGTGAATTGAGAAGTCTATCCCAGACACTTAAAAGATTCATTCTTCTACTTCTGATTCTTTACAACTACTCTGGTACCAAAATCTGTATTAGTCGGAGTTCTCTAGAGTCACAGAACTTATAGAATGAATCTCTCTCTCTCTGTTGAGAGAGAAAGAGAGAGAGAGAGAGAGAGAGAGAGAGAGAGAGAGAGAGAGAAAATATCTATAGAATATATATACATCAAATACATACATACATATATATATATGTAATACACACATACACACACACACACACACACACACACACACACACACACACGGGAATGTATTGGAATGATTTACAGGCTACAGTCCAACAAGAGCTAATGGTGAATGGAAAGTCCAAGAATCTAATAGTTTCTCAGTCCCACAAGACTGGGTGTCTCAGCTAGTCTTCAATATGTGCTGGAGTCCCCAAGAAGTAGGCCCAATGCCAGTGAAGGAATGGATGTGCTGGCAAGTCAAGGGTAAGCAAGTAAAGAACGGATGAATCCTTCCGTCTTCCATTGTCCTTATATAGGCTTACAGCAGAACATGTCTCAGATTAAAAATGTACCTTCCTGCCTCAAGTTCCAGATCACAAGTATGCCCTCCATCCCTGGATTTCAGTTCATTCCAGATGTAGCAAGTTGGCAATGAAGAATAGCCATCACATCTTCATAACCATTGAATAATAGCTTTTAATATCAAAGATCAATGAAATGAACAGATCTATGTTTATGGCTGTGTGGATTTTGCTGCTTTAAAGAAAATTTGTCCTGAATGTAAAGTTTTTGTTACTGGTTTCCAAACTGCCACTGCAAACCAGTTCTCCCTCGTCCTATCATTATAACATTTGTAGAATATGAGTTATTCAATTTATTTAAATGCCAAAACCTTTCCAATACCTTGTCATTGCTGAGTGAATCAAAACCAAACACCTATGATGTTATACAGCTCTCCCATTGCCTGTCACATGACATCCTATGGAGAAAGCCAAGACTACTTTTCAGCCAATGTGTATCTCTTCTTCTCTCTAGAGGAATCCATAAGACATGCTCTGGGAAGATCTTGGCTTCTTCCTTCTGCTCAGACCTCAAGTGAGATGTCATTGTCTGGAGGTGCCTTCTTGTATGTTTCTATAGAACCTTGCTATTGCCTGCTTTTGTTTTTGCCATAGCACATATCCTGTTTATCTCCCATGAAACATCCTTCCAAGGTCTTCCTCCTCAACATGACCAACTCGCCTGTGTTGTTTTAACACCTACATGATAAACTCTAAATCTCATTTACTGTTTCCACTCACAGCAGCGCATGTGTTAGCTTGCT
Source organism: Peromyscus eremicus (assembly GCF_949786415.1). Lineage (NCBI taxonomy): Eukaryota > Metazoa > Chordata > Mammalia > Rodentia > Cricetidae > Peromyscus > Peromyscus eremicus. The sequence goes on along the minus strand of NC_081421.1, from coordinate 13,502,075 downwards.
CCCAACTGCTGGGGTAAACTCCATCGCCAAAAGCAGCCTGGAGAGAAAAGGGCTTACTTATTCTTACAGCCTACAGTCTGTTGTTAAGGAAAATCCATCATCAAGGAACTTAAGGCAGAGGACAGATGCATAAACCATGGAGAGCACTGCTACCAGACTCAATTCCTGGTGCATGCTCGACTGCTTTCTCACACAGCACAGCCCACCTGCCCAGTGGTGGCACCACCTATGGTGAGCTAGGCTCTCCTATAACGATGAACATACAAGAAAATGCCCCACAGACTTGCCCACAGGCCACTGTGATCTGGGCAAGTCTTCAGTTGAGGTTCCCTCCTGCAGATGACTGTAGGTGTCAGTCAACTTGAATAAAACAACATATTTGAGGTTACTAGGGATGTGATTTTAAGATAATAGTATTGTGATGTCCAGCTTCCTGGAAGATTTACCTGATCTGTTTATTTGGAAATTATTTATCTAAGAATTTTAAAATGTTATTTTGATCTTCATATAGAACATTTTGAAAGGTATTTTTTAACTTTCCCATATTCATGGCAGTTCATACACAATAAATTAGTTTTTAAGAAATATCCTAAAAATTACCTCCAGTTTATAAATCACCTGGATAGGCTTTTGTCATCTCAAATAAAGAAATTTAAGTGAGAATAAAATATGTATAGCCCAAAGAATCTTCACATTCTATGTATATTCTAAATGTAGTTTGGGGTTTGCACACACATGGAGAATTAGTACTTTACTGTAATTCTGGAGAAATTTGGCAGTTCAGTGAGTTTATCCAGCCTTTCACTGAAGCCTCCCTAAGATGACATCATTTTCACTATGTCCAATCACATACATTCAAATCCAGAGTATTTCTACCTTACTGATATTTTAAATGCCTATATTAAAATGTTACAGAGAAGCCGGGCAGTGGTGGCGCACGCCTTTAATCCCAGCGCTCGGGAGGCAGAGCCAGGCGGATCTCTGTGAGTTCAAGGCCAGCCTGGGCTACCAAGTGAGTCCCAGGAAAGGCGCAAAGCTACACAGAGAAACCCTGTCTCGAAAAACCAAAAAAAAAAAAAAAAAAAAAAAAAGTTATAGAGAAAAGAACAGAGGGAAGAGGGCAATCCATGGAATGAGAAGAAATGTGTTTAATTCCTGCATCTGATAAGAAGCTACCATCTAAATTGTATACAACATGTCAACTATGTGGGGGCAAGAAAATAACAAATAAAAAATGAACAAAACCTTAAAATATACTGTTCAAAATATGTCATGCAAATAACCAATGGGGGCATAAGAAAGTGTCTCAGAGTCACTAAGGATAGGTGAAATGTGAATGTAGACCACCATGAGGTGGTACCTCATGCCTGTGGCAATGGCCATCATGGACTACAGCAGCTGACAAGAGTATGTGGAAGAGAGAACACTGCTACTGCAGCCATGGAAGAAATGAGGATGGAAGGCCCTCAGAACGTTTAACAGAGACTTAGCCTTAACTACTTGACAGCCAAGAATGTGTACCCGGAAAACAGGAATTGGTACATCAGAGAAAACCCTGCCTCCGGTTCACTTCTGCATCGTTTGTAACAATCAAGGTGGAGATTCCCAAAATACAGATTAATAATTAGTCTTCTATGATAGATAGTCATGTTAAGTTTCCTAGGTATACATAGATATAATTCAATTAGGTAGGTAATCTTCAAAGACCTACAGAATATGGCATTTAAAATGTTTTAAAAATTTAGACTCTGAACAGTGAAACATGTCTGCTCCTGGCAGCACCGATTTACTTCAGAGGAGGGTGGGCATCAAAGATGCTCTATATGGAGTTTATCTTCTTCTTGGCAAAAATAGCCATTTGGGCAAAAAACTCTTCTTGCCTGGACTGCTTGATCGACTGAATATGCAGGACCTATAGGAAGGTGACCACTGAACTTTGCTTGGCAAAATGGTCCTTCAGGTTCCTGCTTCAAAGCAGAAACTACCAGACATTCTACAGGACACAGAGAGAAATGACTGAGAGACTCTAGGCCTGTGGGCTGAAGACAGATGCCCCAATTTTACAGAAGAACTTTGGATGACTGTTCAGGCTGCCAGCTGTCTCTGTCTACTCTTGCAAGACTCCCAAAAGTTGCTTGCATCCTTCTCCCATTTCTCAGGTAATATTATATCTTTCTGAGGTCTTTGATGTAGTTGAAGACTAGATAGTTAAAATTTTCCTTAGTTACGATAAAAAATAAGTTAGATATAAAATCTTAGACTCACAAATATAGGATAGATAGGATAACTTCTTTAATTTTGCCAAATACAAATGGACTAGATATTATAACTATAATTCTTGCTTGACAATTGTTTTGTTATATGTAATTGTACTATGTTAAAGTTAAAAACCTTCCTTTTTGAAAAAAAGAAAAGGAGAAGTGCTGTGGATGATTGATTGATAAATAAAACACTGATTGGCCAGTAGCCAGGCAGGAAGTATAGGCGGGACAAAGAGAGAGGAGAATTCTGGAAACAGGAGGGCTGAGGCAGAAAGATGCAGCCAGCCACCACGAGGAGAAGCATGATGTAAGATACCGGTAAGCCACGAGCCACATGGCAAGGTATAGATTTATAGAAAGGGGTTAATTTAAGATATAAGAACAGTTAGCAAGAAGCTTGCCACGGCCATACAGTTTATAAGTAATATAAGTCTCGGTGTGTTTAATTGGGCCTAAGTGGCTACAGGAGCCAGGTGGACACAGGAATACTCCAGTTACATTCCCACACCATAGCTATGTCTACATTTGTATCATGTTGACACAAACTACCCAGCAGGAGACCTAAATACACCATTTGGGTAACATGTATTTTTTGTATATTTCTGCACTTCAGTTGCGGAATGTACCTCGATATTTACAAAAATAGAAAGAATAAATTCAACAACAAGGAAACTCTTCAGGATCCCAGAATTACCAAATGTAAAATCTACAAGGGAGACAGGAGATTTAAACCATGACAATGAATTATAGGTAGTATTGGGATTTAAGCCCTGGAATATTCCTGTGTAGAGAGACATGCGTCTCTCTAGCTAAGATGTACCGTGGGTCATGTATGCACCATTCTTCTCTGTGAATAACTCAGGAATTCTTGGCTTCTTTAATGGAAACACAAAATCCATTACTCAGAACTAAAAGAGAAGCAGAGAAAACAGAAAGAGAACACATAAAGCCTCAACAGTGAGTGGAAATCTGACAGTGAGCAAGAGACACAGATAGCTGACCACATGTAGATGTGGGATTTCATTGTTTTTGAAGAATTTCAAAATATTTCTCAGGTGATTTTTGTCTTTGCCTCTGATTTTGGCAATAATGAACGCACAGCTGTGAAGTGCCCCTGCATGAAACTCCATTTCCCCCAGAAACACTAATAACTGGGTTTCTCCTGTGCCACAAAGACTGTGACTTCCCAGAGGCTCAGGAAAGCAGAGCCTTTGCTGACTCCAGGACTCCAGCCTCCTCAGTTCCTGTGCTGGAGAACAAAGTTCACAGTGTAGAAACTGACAATGACTGCTCCCTGGTGTGGTTAAGGGAAAGGATTTTATTGTAGACTTGAGAGGGAGAACAGCCAGAGGCATCTGGAAGTGTCTAGAGCAGAGAGAGAATAGACTTGAACATGATCAGCAGACTGAACAAGACCAGGGCTCTCTGTGAGAGAGGAGAGACCAGCAGGGAACAGAGAAAACAGTGAGAGAAGCAGGAGCAGAGAAGAGAGAGAGAGAGAGAGAGAGAGAGAGAGAGAGAGAGAGAGAGAGAGCATGCAGGGTTAAAAAGAGGATGAATAGCTGAGGGGAGGGAAGTCTGTGAGCTGGAGGAAGTTTAGAGGAGGGGAGGAGGAAGTGGGGAGATGCTAAGCACAGACTTTGAAATGAGTAACAGGTATTTGTGATACTGAGGGAGCCTGGAGGCCAGCATCAGCTTTTTTGATATGCTAATAGACACCACAGGTAGCCATATGTCCCTACTGCCAGAGGTAAGGGAAATGACTGCTTTGGTAAATGGGAACCAGTTTCACAAGTTCCTGATAAACGCTGGCTTTTATCTAACCGCCAGAAATCCTCTTGTAGTCCAAGTTGAGCTCATTTCTGGATATTTGACTGCCTTTTGGAGTTTGGGGAATTGGAGTTGCCTCTGGACCTAACAGGCAGCACACAGGACTGACTCCCCACACATGCTCAGCAAGGAAAGCTAGTCAGCATCAAATTCCAAGGACTTTGCTATGTCCCAGGCTATATGCAAAGCACTAACCCCCCAGGAAAGAGCTGGACCTGAGGGACTCCAACACTTGTGACACACCAGCCTCTGCAGACTGCTGTTTATCACACTCAAACATGGCTTCTGCACACACACACACACACACACACACACACATCCCTTCTGCTTTTACTTGATAAATTTGATCTTTATCAATACCAGATTTTGTCAGCATGCCAGAGGAGTTTGACAAAGCCCTGGCAGAGACTTTGCTGATGAGAAAATGATAAGTGTTTTCAAATGCTGTTCTGGTTAAAGGCACGTTGACCCAAGGAACCCACTGCAAATCATCTCTTTGGGGAGTCAACTGTCAAAGAAGGTACTTTCCTAGGCCTTCCTTGGCCTACCTCTCCAATGACACTTGTATCCTGGTGGCATTTTTTCTAACTTAGGTTAAATTCACAGTTGTTCATGCTGCTGAAAGGTCCTGGAACTGACTTTTCCTGGAGAGACATAAGCAGATAGGCACTATTAAGAGACCAAAGGAGTGACTTTACCCAAATACAGCTTAGTAGGGCAATGAGTTTTTTGGGGTTTTGTGCTTTTTGATTTGTTTTGTTTTGTTTTGTTTGTTGTGTTTTGTTTTTGTAGCTGCTCCCAGGAGCATGGGTGAGGGGTTGCTTTTAGACTATGAGTGTAACTCAAAGGAAACTGCATTGTTAAAAACACAAAACCAGCATGAGCCGTTATCTCAAAAGCCACATCCCAGAGACCCACCAGAACCTTCTTCCCAGTAACTGCTACTGCTCCTTAGCTTTGGGGAGGTGCTGGGGATGTCTTTCTGTATGCTGTGAATGTGTTGCTCTGATTGATTGATAAATAAAACACTGATTGGCCAGTAGCTAGGCAGGAAGTGTAGTATAGGAAGGACAAGCAGAGAGGAGAATTCTGGGAAGTGGAAGGCTGAGTCAGGAGACGCTGCCAGCCACCACTGCCATGAGAAGCAAGATATAAAGTACTGGTAAGCCACAAGCCACGTGGCAAGTTATAGATTAATAGAAATGGGTTAATTTAAGATATAAGAACTAGATAGCAAGAAGCCTGCCACGGCCATAAAGTTTATAAGTAATGTAAGTCTCTGTGTGTTTACTTGGGTCTGAGCAGCTGTGGGCCCAAGTAGGACTGAAGAAATCTCCAACTACAGGGAGGGGTCTCCTGAACCTTTTATTCCTCCAGGTTAGCTGAGCCTTGTGAGTTTAGTAAGTTTCCTGAGCCTTGCAGACTTTGTAAGCTTCCTGTATCTCCTGAGCCCCCCTCCTCCCCAGTCCAGTAGAAAGGACTACTTCAGGCTCTTTCTGGAAGATACATAAAAAGAAGGTCAAAGTGGGTACCTTTTGGAGGGCTCTGCCAAGGTATACCACTATGCAAACATGCCACATGCAACAGTTAGTGCAAGAGGTTTATTGGAGGAGGGGAAGATTGAAAGAGTGAAAGTTCATGTTGGAATAAGGACATTAGACAGGCAAACAGACAGACAGAGAGACAAGAGGAAGAAGAGAGGCAGGGGAGGAGCAAGAGGGGTAAGAGAGGAACAAGAAGCAAGAGAGGAAAGAAGAGAAAGAGCAAACAGAGCCAAGAGAGTAAGCTGTGCCTGGTGGGCACATTTAGGGGGGCACGCTTAGCATCACTGATAGTGGAAAGGCTCCTGGTGACAGGTGACGACGTAACTGCTTTGTCAACAGAGGCCGGCTGCAGCAGCAGCTTAAACTAATGTTTTAAATTCAGGGAGACATCTACACAGTCTGGTGACCATAAGAGTTGAATCAAAGGTTTCATTTATTCATATTTTATTAGAACATGGAGTTCCTGGTTTAGAGACTTGGCATAGGAGTGGCTGTTTGTCCTGTGTCCATGTTAGTATGGGTTATCTTGATGTGATGTCTACTTACTAGTAGTAAATTAAAAATAATATAAATAAAAAACTGCATCTTTATAAATAACTGAATCAATTGGAAACACAGACTTTATTTATAAATAATTCTGGGGGTGTAGCAAACTGCTTGATTATACTGAAACAAAATTCAAATTAAATATTTTTTCAAGTTGATGTAGGACATATTGTCTTGTTTCTGGGTCATCATTTTTCCTCCATATAGTAAGCTTCCATATAGTAAGAAGTACCTTGAACTCAAAGTAATTTGAAAGACCAAATGACTTCAGTTAAAGAATGTCTCAAAAAGAAAAAGTGTGAAGTTCAAGAGTAAAAAGAAGTCAGAACCTTGAAGGGTAAACTTTGAGAACAAACACCTATCTGAGCTAGCAGAGAACTCAGGGACTAGACGGTGTGTGGTCGTGGATCCCATGGAGACAGCCCATGAACTTTTTCATCCAGAGCGCGAGTGAAGCAATATGCTGAAACAAAATGGAATGCTCTGTACTGGTGATGAATTGTTGCTTTCAGAGCACTGTACCATGGTGCTGAACCCAGTGAATCACCTGGATAATTCCAAAATTCTTTACAGAAGACAAACAGCGATGCTAGAATCCTTGGATGCCAGAAGAAGGAATAGAGACTCCCACGGAAAGGACCAGAAAGGCTCATAGTTTTAGCTTGATGCAGACATAAATTTTGTGTAAAATAATGGGAACTAGAAACACATGGATGTCATTAAGGAAAATAAGCATACTTAAGCAATATACTAAATAAATGTTACACAATAATTTACATTTGCTGATAAACATTTATGCTTCAGCTACAATTTTTAAACTAAATCCAAAGTGTGATATCAGAACCCCACTGTGAAAGACACTCATAAAGTAACAGTAAAATACACAAAAAATTAAAATGATTTCTAACAATAAAATTATATCACCATCTACAATTAATACATATAATTTTGAAAGTTAAGAAATACACCAAAAATAAGCATGCCCCAAATGCATGCAAGAAAATGGCAGAGAAGGACAAAGGACTATGAGTTTTAACACTTAGCCAAGGCTTGCCTCATGCATGGTTGCTCAATGAAATCTCAGGTACTAAACCAATGACGTAGCCAACTAAGTAGAAGTATACTAGCATTGGGCTGGGAAGTAACACAGTCAGTAAGAGCTTGTCTGGTTATATGAGGCCCTGAGTTTAAGCACCCAGAAACTATGTTAAAAAGTCAGGTGTAACAACTCTGTGATCCAACCATGGAGGCTTGGAAAAGGAGAATCCTTGGGCTCACTGACAGCCAGTCCAACTGTATTGGGGGGAGTTTCAGGTTCAGTGAGAGACCCTGCCTCTCAAGAAGACACCTGACATTGACCTCTGGCCTTCATACACACAAGTGCGTGTGCACCCTCACACATTCATACAAATGAGCACATGTACACACAGACAAAAAAATGCGTTAAAGTCAGAAATGCAGAAGTTCCATCCAATAGTCACTTCCTGTTATATTTAACAAGGAAAAAAAAATCAGCTTTGTAGCAGAGTTCATTTGAGGCCATTTTATATCATTTGTATATGTTGGATTAAGTAATTAAAGGAACTGTCATTGTGCTTTATTAGTTGGTAAATCTAGTGCCCAGAGACCTGGGAACATACACCCTAGAACCATTTAAAAGCTTCAATTACAACAGCTTAATTCCTGCAACAAAACAAAAACAAAAAAACACAAACAACAACAAAACCCCTACCTCAACAAGAATCTACATTCAGGAGGAAGGATTAAAGATGACAGTGGCCACCAGAACCCATGGGTCGCAGAGCTGCTCCAAGGAACCTGAGCGATCCACAGAGACTTCAAGGAGAGACTCGGTGGCAGAGAATGAATCTGCAGAGTGCACACTACCTCTAGAATAAAGGCAAGTCTTATGAGAAGATGCTTTTGGTGGCACACGCCTTTAATCCCAGAATGTGGGTTGCAGAGGCAGATGGATCTCTGTGAGTTTGAGACCAGCCTAGTCTACAGTGTGAGATCCAGGACAGCAAAAGACAGAGTAGTGGAGCCTCATGCAAGAGGGAAAAAAAGTAAAACTAGAGATATGATGGGTATGGGAACCTGGTCTCAAAAGACAAAGGAGCATTTCAAAGCATGATGATTATGCCCAATGAGCCAGAGGGGCAGCAGGCACCAAGGGCGGGAAGGTGTGCAGCAAGCAGTCTGGAGTTTGCAATGGCTCTGCCCTCAAACGTGCTGCCCAGCTTCACAATCACCCTGGCTGAGTGATAATAAGATATATGGGATGAAGAATGGTTCATTTTCTGGATTAAGGCCCCTTGAAAGACCTCCATGGTTCATGCTGCTGCTGGAGGCCATGTTGGTGTCTGTCCGTGCTGCAGCCAGGGGTCCTTTTGGTGTTCATGTACTCTGATGCTGTGAAAGGCAATGTTGATGCCCACGGTACGTGTTACAGCCACGGGCCATGTTGATATCCGTGGTACATGTCGCCACTGGAGACCATGCTAACATCCATGATCAGGGATGTCTGTGGTCCATGCTGCCAATGGAGGCCATGTTGATTTTCGTGTTCCATACTGCTACTGATTCAGGCAAGGAAGCTTCTTTTGCACTGGTATCAATGACTGCGGTCTCAAAATTGAGAACGAGAGACATTGAAAGCTTCTGTGACAGGCCCCCTCCCTTGCCTCCAAAATGAAAAGAAACAGTTCAGACAGGAAGCTATTGAAATGAGTCCTTAAAAATTGTGGCAAAGATGTTGACCTGTAGCTCTGCATAGTTGATGGCTTCTGACAGGGAGGTGAGGAGGGACGCAGTTATCTTAAAGGGGCTGGACACTGGGAGTTTGACCATGTTCCAATGAGTACATGGGAAACACAAATTGGACTTGGTGTATTTTTTTTTCTTTTTTGGGAGGAGGGCACAGGGTGGATGGGTCCACCTGGGAGGAATTGGAACTGGGTGTGATCAGGATGCATTGTACAAAATCCTAAATAATCAGTAGGAATATTATGAGAAAATAGGGATATTTGGAGGAAAAAATAATGAATAAGAAAGAAAGAAAAAGATTTAGAAAAAAAGAAATCTAGATTCAATGTTTCTGTGGCTCAATATTTTTAAACTATTTCCATAAAATTAAAAAATAATCAGGTATATCAAGCTTGGGCTCTTGTTCTAACTAATGCTGGGATTATGATTTCTAGAAAGGTGAGTTTACTGTTATAAAACTTGGGGCTCATCATAGTGGCTGCTCTAGCCATTCCACAGGAGCCATATGTCATCCACAGTCACATATACATGCTGATCTCTGCCTCATCTGTGAAGATTTCCAGGGGCCAGAGAAATTAGCATCATAGAAGCCCAGTGGAACTGCCTAATTATAACAAGTATGAATCCTTTCTAATGTTATTGTCCACAGCACTCAAATAACTAAGCTAGCTGAAAGAAAAACAGGGAAAGGGAAGTGAGAAAGACAGAGAGATAGAGATAGACAGACAAAGACAGAGAGTTGAAAGAGAGACATAGACCCAGAGAGAGAAGGAAGTAGAACTGTTGCAGTTTATCAAGATAGCTCCTCTATCCTGTTCTTCCCCCAAATAGACCAATTTACTGAAAATCATGAAGAAAATATTTAGTCTGTGATGTACATTGGAATAATAGATTTTACATGTTGCATTATTTTTGCATGAGGTCCACTGAGATTTGAATTCGTCTCCCAAAGTTCACATGTTAGAAACTTAATCCCTCATGAAGCACTATTAGGAGAAAGAAGTTCTGAGATGATGCCTCATATGGGGACTATCCTCAAGAAGAGATCAATGTCTCAGCCACAGGAGTGTGTTGACTATTGTGTGTTATAGAATGTTATTTTGAGACGTGTTGTATTTGTTTATGCTGTGGAACATTTGTTTAATGATGCAAATATGTGTTGCATTCTTTTATGTTGCATTTGTTTAACTCTGTGAAGCTGTATTACTTTGCCTGTCTAAAACACCTGCTTGGTTTAATAAAGAGCTGAATGGCCAATAGCAAGGCAGGAGAAAGTGTAGGTAGAGCTGGCAGTCAGAGAGAATAAATAGGAGGAAAAATCTGGCAAGAAGGGATACAGGAGGGAAAGAAGGAGAAGGAGAGGAGGACTTGAGGGGCCATCTACCCAGCTACACAGCAAGACACAGAGTAAGAAGGAAAGAAAAGATATACAGAAATAGAGAAAGGTAAAAGCCCAGAGGTGAAAGATATGTGGAATAATTTAAAAAGAGCTGGCTAGAAATAAGCCAAGCTAAAGCCAGGCATTCATAAGAAAGAATAAGCCTCTATATAATTATTGTGGAGCTGGGTGGTAGGCCCCCAATGAACAAAGAGTCAAAAGAGTAAAGAGTGAAAACAGCCAACTCTAGTTGTGAAATGATTGTAAATGTGACTTCAGCCCTTCCAGATGCTCCATCCCCAACCTGCTCTTACTTCCTCTCTCTTTCTTATGCCTTCTGCCCTCTCATACACTTTTTTAAAATTCTGTTTCCCCTTTTTCCTTCTCTTTCCCCTCCCTTTCCTCTCTCCCTCCCCTCCCTCCCTCACTCTCACTTCCTTCTCTTTCTCCTCTCCCTATCTCACACACATATACACAATTTTTAGTAACATGGGAACAATTGTTAAACATAGTGATTATGAAAGCATATATTTGTAAGCCTCAAATAAAACATTCTAAAAGTAAAACTTATTGCTTCCTGATTATCCTGTTGTATTTTACAATTTTCCTATTGTATTTTCCAATGTATTCCTGAGTCTATTTAAATTTGTTTTATCTGTCAAGTGGAAACATGTATTAGGGGGATAGTGTGCTAAGGATCTCAAGATTGCTTTGTCTTCACATTCATCTTGTGTCTCTGTGTTTGTGTGTATACATGCACATGTGCTCATACAAGTGTGTGTATGTGTGCATTTTTTATAACATCCATCACCCAAATACATCTGTTTCTTTATTCTTTTTTTGTTTATATTTTTTGAGAATTTCATAAGTACTGTATTTACATCATTTCTCCTTCAACTTCCATTTCCTCTTTTCTCTCAAGACCTTGTCTCCTATAATGAACACACACAGGTACACACACACACACACACATTTGATGATGTATCTAGGAACAAATGATTAGAACTTACCCCTAAGGGGTCTTGAGTTATTGAAGAAGTTGAAACTTCTATTTAATTCGGCAAATGGGGAAGTTTTATAGGAAGCACATTAAAATGAGAAGCATTCAGAAGAGAGCTGGATATAATTGATTCTACACATCAGAGCCAAGACAACAAGGGAACATGACGAAATTTGTCATTCGGTTTAGGAATATGGAGTGGAAAGGGTTGAGACAGGAATGATCATACATGCAAATGAAGCCTTTGGGAAATTTCACTTAAAATGTGATTATAAAACTGTATCAGAAGGGTTGACAAGCAAGAAGAATAAAAATAAGGCAAAAAAATTAAGTTGAGGAAAACAGACCAAATGTGGGTTTTATAATATTTGCCTAACTGCTACACTTTTGTAAAGAAGAAATATTTCTTTGACTTAACAGCAATGAAAAGAGAAATTATACTTTGATTTTGAAACACACACGCCTTTATGACATACAATACACTGACCTTGTTTGAAGTATAAATTCAAAGACCACAGTTCACAAAAGCAGCATCTTTCAGGGCCCGTTGCATTACTTGCAGACGAAATCTGAGGGTCCTTTCACTTGCAATTGCTTCTGCTTCCATAACCATAGGGAGAAGCCTTGTGAATCCTGTAAATCTTAGTGGCTGCTTGAGACTTGTGATGTCAACTGACTTCCAGAGCCTTGTAAGTTTCCTCCATTCCCTGATGCCTAAACAAGAAAGTCTCCCTCCCACCACCAGAAATATTCATTCAATTTTGGGGAAATGTATACGCAGCAGCAGGACGTCCTTTGATAACAGCATCCAATTGCTAACTCTTAGGAATGAAGTGAACTTTGAGAACGCATTTCTAGAGCATACACTAAGATTGTCCACTTGGCTTTGATTGCACAGCAGTTATATTTCACACACAAGGTTTGCTTATGGCTCTCATAAACAGAACCCTGTTCTCTCCTGAACAATAAATACTGCTAAAAAAAACAGATATAAATACTAAAATGGAGACAGGATAAAGCGAGTCGATGCGTATCGTCCAATGATCAAGACATCATGTGATTTACCCTTTCCTAAGCCAACAGTAATTGACTTGGTCAACAGTTGTGGAAAATTTCCAGTGTACATAAAATATATGAGAATTAAATGGCTTGAGCTTTGGACATAAGTCATGGAGTCTTCCTTAAGAAAGAATCAGGTATTTAAATCATTTACTTTTTTACTAGAATATATTAAAAGGAACTACTGCAGCATGAATAAATATAACCCATGTACTGGATCCAATAAACTCAAAACAATAAATTTCAATGACTGCCTCAGCTGAACCCAGCATTCTCTGAATGTTCTATGCATACCATCACTTGAAGAAGGTATTTATGTTTCTTCTGGATTTTTTCATAATCCATACTGTAAATTCACCTGTTTTTGTTTTTTCGTTCTTTTATTTTTGAAAAAAAAAGTATCTGGTTCTTACTCTTTGCTGTCTTATCCTCCCCTTTACAGTACAATGTGGACAAAGGAAGTTTTCCTTCAATGCCACGGTAGGTAGACATAATAGCATATTTTAGCTTGAGTTATCCTCACATACTTTGTTTTTTAAAAAAATATTTATTTCATGTGTGTAAGTGTTTAGCTTATGTGTGTGTGTATGCGGCTCATGTGCCCGGTGCCTGCTGAAGTCCAAAGAGGTATCCTGTAACTAAAGCTATGAATGTCTATGTGCCCTCGAGTCAGTACTGGGAACCAAACCCAGGTCCTCTGCAAGAGCAATAAGTGCTTTTAACCATAGAGCTGTCTCTTCAACTTTTCAAATGTTTTTAATATATAAATCAGGAATATGCAATTTTTGGTACATGACTTTATGGTCTTCAAGTCCACTTCCACCACCTGGGCATCCATGAGGCTTCTCGATGATCTAATATTGCTCCAGCCACTAAGGGCAAATATCCCAAACCTCCATAACACCCTAGTCTTACAACTCCATGAATTCCTAGTTTTTTCAGTTATGTAAGAAAAAAGTTATTTGTAACATGCATGTTTTGAGTAAGCCTCTTACTTTAACTAAGAAAATTTTACATGATTTACAGCCTTAGGGAAATAGTTAATAAAGTTAAGATCATTTAGCCACGTGGAAAAAAAAATACCACTAAGATTTTAGTAGAAGTAGGGTCTGTCACTGAGGGAAAACGAAACAAGCATTAGGTAGTTCTCATGAACAAAACCAGAATAAAAATTTCTAGTGAGTGATTTCATAAAAAGTAGAATATATGTTCAGGGTTTGTTGAAAAGAACTAGATTTACTGATGTTTGGATTAAACATTGTCCCTTCTGGGTTCAATAGCTTCTTATCTTTGTAACTCCATGAGTGAACAGTAGAAGACTTTAGGTCAGACAATTATATAATAGCCTTGGTGATTAACAAGTTGATATTCAAAAGCAGTAAGTGATAATAGACATATAAACTGTGAAAATAGTGGACAGTAGGGTTTGATGATTTTCTGAGGAGATGGTTCAGTGGTTAAATGCTGGGACTAAAGGTGTGGGCCACCACCACCCAGCAAAAGAAATTCTTGATGGACCACCATCCCCGATTTCAAGTTGTACCACAAATGCATAGTGATGAAAACATCATAGTATTGGCACAAAAACACACACCTTGATCAATGGAGTATAAATGAAGACTGAGACATAAACTCACACGTTTGGACATCTGATTTTTTATAAAGATATAAAGATGCCAGAAATACACACAGAAAAGAGTGTCTTCAACAAACAGTGCCAGTAAAATTAGATGGCAGCATGCAGAAGAATAAAAATAGTACTACAAATGCATCAAGAAGGTTGAGAACCACTGCAACAGTTGTGACTGGAGAGATGGCTCAGTGGTGAGGAGCACCTGTTGCTCTGGCAGAGCTCACTTCTGTTTGTAGCACAAATGTTGAGGTGCTCACAACTGCATGTTACCCCAGCTCCACAGGCTTTAACTCCTTCTCTGGACTTCACAGACACCTGCACTCACACATGCACAAACCCATACACCGACACACACAATTACAGGCAAACTAAGAAATCTTTTCAAACATTTAATCCATCTGAAAGAACTTATTTAAATAAAGCAATTTTACATGTGCATTTCTGGTTTTCCTTTTACCACTATTAAAGAATGGCCAAGTACAGAGGCACACTATTGAAGCATAAATCTACTCCAAAAGTTCAGGATAATTGTCAGGACCAGGGAGTTGGGAATGAAAAAAAAAAAAAAAAAAAAAAAGCAAATGCTACAGCCAAAGCCTCATCATGCAACCCAGGTTTGAGTGGAACCACAGTGTGATATGTTCTCTTCCTTCTTTTCTTCTCCCAAACCTCCTATGTCATCTAAATCTGACCCTTAGCACTTGTAATATTTGAAACATGAATTACTTTCAGAATTGCTAACCCATAACCTACTGAAGAAAATTTACTAACCACAGCAGCTAAGTTCTGTATTTTTGCTTTTGGTTGGGGCCTCATGTTAATTCAAATTGTTGTTGGCTTAGAGTCAATTAGGCCAGTATTTCCCCTGCCTCTTTCAAGCAACTGTGCTAATTTTCCGTGATGCAGTTATATCTATTCTTGTTTTTATTGCAGTTCTGGGTTTTCCCTGTGTCCCCCTTAATTTTAGTTATTTGTTCAAATTTTCTTTGCACGAAACATCTCTAGAGTAAGAAGATTCCAATTTAGGCAAGAGGTCTGTTTAATGTCAAATCCATCCTTCCTCCCCTGGCATCTCTGACTGTCATTCTTTTTGTGGAGTTCTTCCCAGCTCTTGTAAGCAACTGTAAGAGAGGCACAGAGAAACCCCCAAACTGGACCACTCCATGGGTGGAAAGAACAGTTTATCTGTGGGCGCAAACTACGAGGCTATCCCTCAGTGGGGCCAATAACAGTGCGCCCCAGGAAAACCTTTTCAGCATTAAGGGGACATGTAGTGGAAGAAGGAGGAGCATTGGCCAGAGCAGCCTGGGACTTGCATGGAGTTGGACCTGTGCAGCCTGGGACTTGCATGGAGTTGGACCTGTGCAGCCTGGGACTTGCATGGAGTTTGACCTGTGCAGCCTGGGACTTGCATGGAGTTTGACCTGTCTCCGGCTGTCTGGGTTTATCTGAAATAGGTGACCTTTGCTGGAGGTAATTGATTGTTAGGGATGGATAAGGGAAATAATGGTTTTTCCTTACAAACAGAAACACAAACTATGAGTTTTCTGAGGAATTCTGAGTTTTATGGGATAGCAATCTTGTTTGCCCAATCAGAGTCCTGCCTGTAGGCCTGGGCCATCATTTAAGACATTGTCAGAAACATTGCCAGATTGGGGGTCCTCTTTGAACCTACAAGTGACCCTCTTCTAAGTATATGGTTTGTCCTCCTACATAATTTTTGTTCAAATGAGTAGATACTCTTGTTTGTTTTAAAAAATCCACAGTTTTGATTTAATAACTAACTTATTTCTTTCTGTTCTCTCACTAATTTCCTATTATTTAGATATTTTATTTTTACTTTCTATAAGAACAGATTGTATAACGAGCCTCCTATGGCTAATTTACCAGTCTCTTTTCTTTTTACCACACCTCCATAATATAGGAGATATGGTGGATTAATATCTTGTTTGGATTAATTATCCTAATGTTATAGTTACTCAACTGCCATACTACCATCCCATGCCACAAAGTCAGACAGGAAAAAAAAAACATAAAAATTATTCATAACTACATCCAATGTTTTGTTTGTATACAAACTATTAGATTGTAATATTTGAACCTCATTTAGAAACTGGCTCCAAGTTCCTCAGGTTTGTGTCTGACTAAGACTTAGCGTCTTCAGGACGTGATTCACCACTACCCATCTACAGCAGCCTGTACTGCAGCGCTCTGCCCTCCACATGGGGTAGGAGCTCTTGAAGCTGACCTTAGTCTCCCTCTTCATGCATAGCCTTCAAGACTAGAACACGAATACAGAGCAAAGCCTCCCACCCCTACCCCACCCCACCCCCACACCGAGCCGAGATTGCCAAAGGCATGGGACAGCAGGGTTTGGGAGGGACTCAGAAGTGAGGGATAGAGAGGAGACAGGTGGTGGGTGCAGATGACCCTTCATCTTGCTTGCTTCTTGGTCCTCATCTCCCTCTCCAACCCTGTAGAGTGTCTATCTGAAATCATTAGCTGATTTCCTTCCATGCACAGCTTTCCCAATCACACTGGCGCCCCACCTGTTGATACCTGAAAAACAGAACGATTCTTGTGCTTGTTTCCTATGACTCCTTCTAACACATCCCTTTCCCCAGACCCCCTCTCCCACCACCACTAGGAATGACAGCTGCTAACCACACCTCCGTTAATGCCACTCAACTTTAAACGGCAAAGTGCAACAGGCTTGCAGAACACAGAGGGAAGAAAAGGAGCGTTCAAGATTTCAAACCCGTTTTCCTACTTCACTAGCGTGACCATGGCTCCACATTTGCTGAACTAAGGGGAGCCAGAACATTCCATCCACAGCAGAAAGAAGGAAGCAGGAATGTGGGTTTCACTTCCACTGAAAACACAAGGAAACAGGCGGTGGTTTGCATGTCATTTTTTGCTGTTAATTCAACTGTGTTTCTGGAACACCAAGAAAATGAAATGTCCTCCAAAAGACAGAAGGAAATCTCCTTCTACTTACACTTACTTGAAGAGAGAGAGAGAGAGAGAGAGAGAGAGAGAGAGAGAGAGAGAGAGAGACAGAGAGAGACAGAGAGAGAGAGAGAGAGAGAGAGAGAGAGAGAGAGAGAGAGAGAGAGAGAGAGAGAGAGAGAGAGTCTGGCCTCCTAACTAGGCCATGTCTTACAACGAAATCAAGTCACAAAAAACATTTGCACTCTGCCTTTAGCCCCAGCACAGCTGCAGGAGTTATAAGTTTTGTGATTTTGAAGAGGCTTGTGGTTAACCTCACAGCATGGAATGAATTATCTACAATTCCATCCTTCATTAAAACACCCTTCCTTGAAACGTGTCAATGAAGTCAGCACCTGGACAGCCACAGAGAACCAGAGCAGTGGCCACTCACATACCAGAGAAACATTGGCCACTCAAGTTTTCCCCATTATACTCCTTAATCATAACAAAAAGCAGACAAAATGCAGACATTGGCTCCCCCAAAGCTTTAAGCCATTGATGTCATGTACTCAGTCAAGAACATCTAAAATGTTTTAATTTGAGCTGGGCCTTTCCTGCATGTGTGTCAAAGTTAAATACCATTGGCATTTGAACACAAAACTCCCACCTTGTGTGAAACAGATGGCTTATGTTTAACCATTCTTTACTCAACCAAGTATCCATATTCTTTAAAAGATACTTAATAGTATTTCAAGACATCTTTAACTCCCATCCAGCCACCAAAGATGCATTCCACTAGGTGTGCTGAAGACTGGAAGAACAAGGGGAATGTCACTCTGAATGACTGACAGCACCCACTCCATTTTCAGTCCTGGACACTTGTGAAATATTTCTCACCCACTCCCATTCCCTCAATTTTCACATCCCATTCCTTATAAACTAGGTGAAAAGGAGGATAAATGGGCAAAGAGAATTTCACCTTTTTAAAAAATACATATCTTTACTCTGTGTCATATCATCCATAAAGACCCCTAAATTAAACACCTCTTACTGAGTCACTGCCAGGGGACACTGGTTAGAGTTTGGCTGGAGACTGTAGCTAGGCATTGCTAGCTTCCAACAGCTGCTTCAGAGTAAAAGGATAGTTTAGCAGGTAATAAAGGCAGCAGCCCTTGCACATGAATTGAAGTAGACACTGATTATCAGACTGCATGGAGACCTGTGCTGAGGGTTAATCACTGTATAACCATTCACAAACAAAGCACCTGAGCTGGAAAGATGGCTCAGCAGTTACAACACTCTGCTCCTCCAGAGGACCTGAGCTCAATTCCTAACACCTACATCAAGCAGCTCACAATCACTGCAACTCTAACTCTAGAGATTTGAGGCCCTCTTCTGGCCTCTGTGGGCACCTGAATGCATGTGCATAAACACACACATATACATAAGGAAAAGTAAATTTAAAAATCATCACTGTTGCCAGGCAGTGGTGGTGTACACCTTTAACTCCAGCATTTGGGAGGCAGAGGCAGAAAGATCTCAGTGAGTTTGAAGCCAAGCTAGTCTACAGAGCTAGTTCCAGGACAGCCAGGGCTACACAAAGAAACTCTTGAAAAACAAACAAACAAAAACCAAAACAAAATATTACATTGCTCCACAAAAGGATACAAGCAGAAAAAAAAATAGTTACAAAGATATCTATACATCCTTGTATATTTAAAATATTTAAATTTCACTTCAAGGCAAAAGCATGCAATGAGTTTACTTTTGTAAAAATACAACATTGTATGTGTGTGTGTGTGTGTGTGTGTGTGTGTGTGTGTGTGTGTGTGTGTAGGCCAGAGGTAGTCGCTGAGTGTCTTCCTCAGTCGCCCCCCAATGTATCATGAATCTTAAAACCCAGAGCCAGGTATTGAGGTGAATGCTGGAAGATCAGAGAAGTAGAACAAGCCACAGCCACCTCGCCTTGCCAGTTCCTCAGCTGATCCTGTTTCTTCAGACTGGAAGCCTCTGAGTCCTTATCCAAATTGGTCTCAGCTGAATTGCTGCTCAAAAGCCTAAAAGCTTAACCAGCCAAAAGCTTCTAGTTTCTGGTCTTCACGTCTCATATACCTTTCTGCTTTCTGCCATCACTCCCTGGGATTAAAGGCGTGATTCACCATGCTTGGCTATATCCTTGAACACACAGAGATCCAGGTAGATCTCTGCCTCTGGAATGCTAGGATTAAATGCGTGTGCTACCACTGCCTATCCTCTATGTTTAATATTGTGACTGTTCTGTTCTCTCACCCCAGATAAGTTAATTAGCATGCACAATATTTTGGAGAACACAATACCACCACACCCCAACTTATTATTTGAGGCAGGGTCTCTCACTGAGTCTGCTGGGCTGGCTGTGCACAGAACTCCAGGGATTTTCTGCCTCCACATCCATCTTTTTAGGTAGGGATGAAGATTTGATTCAGGTCCTCACACCTGCTGCAGACTGAGATTCTGTCTCACAAGCATTTTTTCAAGCACTTTAATTGTTATTAATAAAAAAAACTCTATCCAATTTACATAAATGGTACTAAAAAGAAACATTCTTCAGATTTAAGTGACTCATTACTTTGAATAATTGTGTAGATACATCTGCCAGAAAAAATTATTACAGTGCCAAGTCATATATCAAAATCAGGTGTTTTATTTTTAACATCATATGTACAACACACTGGGTTCTTTTGGTCCGGCCTGTATTTTTCTAGGATGCATTAATATAGAGTTTCATAATATTTATGATGAGATGTTTAAGTCACTAAATGTAAATTTGTCTTCACCTGTTATGGTGTCTATAGCTTTGGTTTTTGAAGAAGTAGCTGGATGAAGAAAAATGGTCACTGCATCGGAATGAGCAATGAGGACAGTGTTGAGTCAGTTAGCACCAGGGGCCAGAAGAACCTCTCCCTGGAGATGCAGAGTCAGGCTGTGCCATGAATTGTTCTATATAGGTTTTGAAGTCTCTGGAATAGATCCTGAACCAGGAAACCTAAAGAGAGTCTTAAGGTCTTTATTTCTTGGCAATGGGAGGCGACTTGACTAATGAGAGCCATGGCTTCACTCCCCTCTTCTGGTTCTCGGGAATTTTATCACTGGTATATGAGCACGTTTCTTCTTCTTCTCCTTCTTCTTCTTCTTCTTCTTCTTCTTCTTCTTCTTCTTCTTCTTCTTCTTCTCCTTCTTCTTCTTTAACTCCCCCCAATATTTAACTCCCCCCAGTATTTATTTACGTATATATTGTATGTACATGAATTCTTTGTCTTCATACACACCAGAAAAAGGAATCAGATCCCATTACAGATGGTTGTGAGCCACCATGTGGTTGCCGGGAATTGAACTCAGGATCTCTGGAAGAGCAGCCAGTACTCTAAACCTCTGAGCCATCTCTCTAGACCCTTGATCGAATATCATAACCTTCCCAGACTTGGGATCCAGAGTCATCTATATTGATAGCAGGTTAATACAAGACACACATTTTCCTAATTAGCCTTCTTTTCAAATGATAAAAAATGCAGAAGAGTTTTCAGCTCATTGTTTTTATGCTTAAGTAAATTATTTCCCATGGTTTTAATTCAAGTAGTACCTGCTATGATATCAGAACATAAAGTTCAAATACATTTTATCTTCAATGTTAATGAATTATAAGTAGACTCAGGGAGAACCTAAAGGTGGATTTTAGCCAGGACAGTTTAAAATGGTTCTCTTTTGTGCCTTGTTTTAATTCTCTAGTTTTACCAAGAGGCTAATATCAAAGCTGTGAAGATAGAGATTAAGTTAATCTAGATTAAAGTCCCTAAATCCAGATTTATTTCTTACCTGCATCAAGCCGATCTTGCACTCTACTTTTTAAGAGTAAAAAAGGAGGCTACTCCTAAATGATTTTGGTGGCAAAGTAGGGTCTGTGAAGCCAAGTGCCTTCCCATGACCTGTGTGTCCCTGAAAACCATGGACTGTACCTCTCCCCTGCCATCTTCCTTCAAGATAGGTATTCTCACCTAAGACATAAGCCATGCAAATGGAGGAAGAAAACAACTCCAAGAATTGTCAAGGTACATAATCTGTCAGAGGAAGCTACATCCCTACATCAGTGATTGCCCGGAAACACACCTGCTCAGTCCTCAGTGTCTGTGTCCACTCTTAGGGTGACTTTCCATGTGCAACCTGTCTCATGTATTTTCAACCACACACTTTGTATTGTTGATTGTATCATTTCTAATATATTAATTTATAAAAGATCAGTACTGATAAAGTATTATTTAAAAACCAAACAGACTGCAGCCAGAAAGATGTCTCAACAGTAAGAATGCAGGGGACCCAAGTTCAATTCCCAGTATCCAGCGCCCTCTTCTGGCATCTGTGAGCAACTCCTC